>NC_070599.1:21568415-21734028 GCF_027409825.1 Scomber japonicus | reverse complement strand
GCTCCACTCTGAATATTAGACACTTGAAAAAAAGACTTCCTGAGGAAAGACACACTCTTAATAAACACTATGATTAATCCAAAGAGAAGCCGGAGTTCATCGTTGAAGCCTTTTCTCTTATAAAAGTAAAATATTTCCTTTCTATGGGAGAAAAAACTTGTTAAAAGAGCATTCACAATCTCCTTTAAGTTAAACTACAGACTCAGATATACTCGCCAGTCTTGCAACTTTTAGGCTACAAACGACCCATAATGCAACACTCTCTGAAGGTTTTACACTTATGTCTAAGTTTATTAACACTTAAAACATCTAGCCCTTAAACACAGGTTTTACAGTTTAAATTTCTGATAATAATAATACTTTTTCTCCTTTTATCCTCGCAGCAGTATTTAAAACTGATTCCCTGATTTGCTGAAAATGTAAAAAAAAAAAATGCAAAAAATGTAGGTAGGTAGGTAGATAGATAGATAGATAGGTGCGTAGGTAGGTAGGTAGGTAGATGGGTAGGCAGGTAGATAGATAGATAGATAGATGGGTAGATAGGTAGATGTGTAGGTAGGTAGATGCGCAGGTAGGTAGATAGATGCGTAGGTAGGTAGGTAGATGTGTAGGTAGTTAGGTAGATAGATGTGTAGGTAGATGCGTGGGTAGGTAGGTAGATGTGTAGGTAGTTAGGTAGATAGATGTGTAGGTAGGTAGGTAGGTAGATGCGTGGGTAGGTAGGTAGATGTGTAGGTACGTAGGTAGATTAGGTAGATGCGTAGGTAGGTAGGTAGGTAGGTAGGTAGGTGGGTAGATGGGTAGATAGGTAGATGTGTAGGCAGGTAGATGCGTAGGTAGGTAGGTAGATAGATAGATAGATAGGTGCGTAGGTGGGTAGGTAGATAGATGCGTAGGTAGGTAGATAGATGCGTAGGTAGGTAGGTAGATGCGTAGGTAGGTAGGTAGATGTGTAGGTAGGTAGGTGGGTAGGTAGGTAGGTAGGTAGATGCGTAGGTAGGTAGGTAGATAGGTAGATGTGTAGGTACGTAGGTAGATAGGTAGATGTGTAGGTACGTAGGTAGATAGGTAGATGCGTAGGTAGGTAGGTGGGTAGATGGGTAGATAGGTAGATGTGTAGGCAGGTAGATGCGTAGGTAGGTAGGTAGATAGATAGATAGATAGGTGCGTAGGTGGGTAGATGCGTAGGTAGGTAGATGTGTAGGTAGGTAGATAGATAGATAGATAGGTGCGTAGGTGGGTAGATGCGTAGGTAGGTAGATGTGTAGGTAGGTAGATAGATAGATAGATAGGTGCGTAGGTGGGGTAGATGCGTAGGTAGGTAGATGTGTAGGTAGGTAGATGTGTAGGTAGGTAGATAGGTAGGTAGGAAGGTAGGTAGATAGATGTGTAGGTAGGTAGGTAGATGCACAATATTGCTCTAAGTCTCAGTTTGGAAGGTTTCGGGGGCGGTTCATATTATTGATGCTCTATTTTTTACTCTCCACTTTGCTGCTGTAACACTTTCAACTTCCCCATTGTGGGACTAATAAATGATTATCTTATCTTATCGGCTTTTTACTCACAAAGCTTTTTATTACATCCTCAGTTACGATCATAGTTGTCGTCGACTTCGGCCACAATATTTCGTGACACCAAGTTTTTATCGTGACTATCTGCTAGTTGATTACTTCCCTCTCACTTTTTTATTTATTTATTGTTTTTAAGCTGTAATTCGTTGGATCAGGTTGCACTAGGGCCCGAGCCGAGTCCCCTCTCTTTTCTATCAGTCTGTCCGTTCATACCCTCCGTCCATCCCTCCATCCCCGTGGCTAACAAACAGCGGAGCAGCATTCCAGCAGTGCCCCCTGTCAAAGCATCTGTATTGTGGCGTGCTGCTCACATTGTTGTGTCAGACAAAGCCTCGCTCTCAGTGGAATAACCCAGCTGGACGCCGGCCATCGCTAAGGGTCATTCGGGGTTGCCGGGCCGCACCAAAACAGCCGACCTGACAGCCGAGCCCGGCCATGATAGCAGGGCAGGAAACAAACATTATATATCTGTGTGTGTGTGTGTGTGTGTGTGTGTGTGTGTGTGTGTGTTTTGGTCCGTTGGCAGCGAGCAGAATCCAAAGTTCACCGACCACGCTCACTTATTTACCAGACAAACACTTTTTTTTTTTTTTTTTTTTTAAACGAGTAGCTGCCTGAAAGCTAAACAGTCTCATCTTTAGGGCTTCAACTAATGATTATACTCATTATTGATTCACCTGTTGAGTATTTTCTCTACTAATTGATTAATTGATTAGTTGTTTTCGGGTTGAGTCAAGCTTTAAATATCTTTATTTTTTTATCCACAACTAAGAAGATAAGATAAAACTCTCCTGTATTTGTCCCACAGTGGAAGAAATGTACATTATTGCAACAGGAAGTGGACCGCAGAAGTAAAAGAAAGCAATAAAGAACAATAAATAATGAGTAAATACACAAACAAACAAACAAACAATAATAACATTAACAATAATTAAAGCTGCAAGCAGCGATGAACGGGCCCTCGCCCCCCCCCCCCCCCCCCATGCACCCCATGCCCTAAATATTGTAAAAAGATGAATTATAATATAATATAAACCTCTTTAGTGATCCAGTGCTAGAAAAGAAATGTGACTTTTACATAAATAAATCAGTTTTCCAGCATGGTTGAAGGTATCCCCCCCCCCCCCCCCCCTGTATCTCCCCCAGAAAATACCCAAAATTGTGAGTCGGGGGTGTGCAGCGGTGTTTGGAGGGCCGAGCCTCTAACCCTGAACCTCAGACAGATTCCAGTCTAAATTAATCAGCCTCCACTAGACTTCAAAATGTCCAAAAACAACTAATAACCAGCGTGAGAGCCGCATTCCTGGTCCTGTGTGTGTGTGTGTGTGTGTGTGTGTGTGTGTGTGTGTGTGTGTGTGTGTGTGTGTGTGTGTGTGTGTGTGTGTGTGTGTGTGGTGTGTGTGTGTGTGTGTGTGTGTGTGTGTGCGTGCGTGTGTGTCACTTTTCTGAATCCTTCTTCTTCTTCATGAGTCACTTTATTTGTCGTGGAGAGCAAACAACACATTTATCTCACACATGAGGAGGAGATGGATATTTATATCTTACACTTCCTTCCTTCCTCCCTCCCTCCTTTCCTTCCTTCCTTCCTTCCTTCCTCCCTCCTTTCCTCCCTCCCTCCTTTCCTTCCTCCCTCCTTTCCTCCCTCCCTCCTTTCCTTCCTTCCTTCCTTCCTCCCTTGCATCCTTCCTTCCTTCTCTCTCCCTCCTCCCTCATTCCTTCCTTCCTTCTTTCCTCCCCATTACCGTCCTTCCTTCCTTCCTTCCTTCCTTCCTTCCTTCCTTTCTCTCTCCCTCCTCCCTCATTCCTTCCTCTTTTCCTTTCTCCCTCCCTCCTCCCTCATTCCTTCTTTCCTTCCTTCCTCCCTTCTTCCTCCCTTCCTTCCTCTTTTCCTTTCTCCCTCCCTCCTCCCTCATTCCTTCTTTCTTTCTTTCCTCCCTCCTTTCCTTCCTCCTTCTTTCCTCCCATCCTCCGTCCCTCCCTCCTTTCCTTCCTTCCTCCCTCCCTCCTTCCTTCCCTCCCTCCCTCCTTTCCTTCCTTCTTTCCTTCCTCCCTTCTTCCTCCCTTCCTCCCTCCTTTCCTTCTTTCCTTCCTTCCTCCTTTCCATCCTTCCCTCCTCCTCCCTCCCTTCCTTGACTCGAGGGTTAAAATCGAACTTAAATAAAAAGAAAACTCACATTTTGATGTTTTGTTATGATTTTCCTTTCCTTTGGTCTCGTTAATGTCTCGGTCTCGGTTGGTCCGGTCTTGACTACAACACTAGTGGACTATTTCAGTATCGGCTCGGCTCGCTTGGAAAACCTCGGCAGAGCAGGAAGTAAAAAAGTAGCAAGTAGTAGATATTATCGCCATGGTAACGAGCCGAGCCGAGCCGAGTAGAGCTAGAGCTGTAAAGTGTAAAAAGCCTCATAAGTCAGTTGAAGTGTTTTTTTTTAAATCATCCTAACTTTGATGTCTTCTTCTCTTTTCTCTTTCAGACTGAGCAACGAGACGACAGAGGTTCCCCCCCACCCACCACCACCTTCCTCCTCCTCCCTCTTCTCCTCCTCTTCCTCTTCCTCCTCATCTCTCTGCTCGGGGCACTTGACTCTGCCTGTGACCTTTTGGCCTTCCTCCTCTCCTCGACCCCCCCCCCCCCACACACACCCCCCATCCCTCCACCTCCTCCTGCTGCTCCCTGCCCTGCCGCCGCCGGTGACCTCTGACCTTCCACACTCCAGACTGAGAACCCCCCCCCCCCACCCCCCCCCCCTACACCCCCCACCCAGCTCCCTTCTGGACGCAGAAAACAACATCATAACAGATGGCAAAAACGCTTGCAGTTTTTTTTTTTTTTTTTTTTAAGTGTATTATTACATATTTTAATTTTTTTTTCTTGTGTTTTATAATGCATCTCTTGTCCTGTTTTTTATTTTATTTTATTTTAAATCAGCCCCCCCCCACCCCTTCCTCCTTTTCCCTTCTCCCCTTCCTCTCTTCACAATCGATGCTGCCAGTGTGTCAGTGTGTGCTGCCCCCCCCCACCCCTCCTCTCCTCTCCTCCTCTCCTCCTCCTCCTCTTCTTGTTCAACAGACTGCGGTCGGTGAACTTTGACTGAAGGGGAGGTATGGGGGGGGGGGGCGTCAAACAGAGCCGTACGGTATTTAAAAAAAGAGAAAAAAGGGAGGCTGAAACACTAATCAAAGGCATTATTATGGTACAAACTTGGAAACTTTTTCATCTTTTTATTATAATTATTATTAATATTATTTTTTACACCCCCCCCCCCTCCCCCCCCCCTCCCCTCTCCCCTTCCTCCTTATGTGTAATCCATCCTCAATATGCTACCATACAGTTATTATTACATTGTGGACAAAGTTGTGGCAGAAAATATGTATATTTTTATGAATGAATCACCCCCAACTCCCCCACCAACCCCCCTCCCCTCCCCCTCTTAAAATGGTACGAGCTCCATTTCCAGCTTCAGAGTAAACACGTAGGCATTACATAATAAGTTTGCTCCCCTTACTCGCTACGTCAGGTACAAGACAGACCCCCCCCCCCCTTACCTTCGGAGTAACGGTACTGCAACGGTACTGTGCCAGTAATGGGATGTACGAGGGGGTGGGGGTGAGGGGGGGGGGGGCATATTTAAAGCTCTCCTCATGTTCTGTAGCACATATTATTTATTTGTTGGTACAAATATTTTTTTCCAGTGCATTTCTTTCTTTTCGACCACAGGATCTGATTTTTTTTTAAAAGGAGAGAAGAGGTAGTTTGACAATTTGGGATATTTGCTTTTTTGCTTTTTTTGAGGCCGAATTTAAGATGATAAAGATTTGATATCACTCTCATATTATCGGAGACGCTGCTCGCCCTACTAGCTAGCTGCGTCTGAATTTAAGAAGAATCCACCGACTGTAAAAGCAGCTCGTAAACTAGCAACGTTCAAAGTGTTAAAAAGCTGTTTCGCTATTTTAAACAAGCTTCCTGCAAAGGGAATAATCCGGCACATAAAACAGCAAAATTGTTGTTTTAACACTAATTTTTATACAGATTAAACAATCAATATAACTTTTCTTTTTCCCGTCTGACTTAAATATGAAGCTAATATAAAAATTCGCCCTAGCTGCCTTTTAAATTTAGCAAAATCCACTTAAAAAGCAGCTGTTAAAATGCTGTTTTTAAACAAACTTCCTGCAAGAAAATGATTAAACCGACAATATAAAAGTCATCTTTAGAGGTGCTGCTTTAGTGCTTAGTGGTTTTTCTCACCTTTACCTCGTGTCTCGGTTTTTTTTTAAACTCACGCAACACTACGCTACTCTCTTATTTTAATCTATGCAGCCTCTAAATTGACTCTCCAACACTTCAGGTTTATCGTTACTCTCCATTTTTACACACCATAGCTACGGCCGTTGTGTTATTGGGCTCTTAAAGTGCTTCCGAAACCCAGATGACCTACGCTCAGCGCTGCACCTGAACGCCTCGCGAGTAGAGACGCACAGACGTAGCAGACGCGCTGCTCTCAACACGGCGTCAGATATATGAGAGTGATATATCGATCTGCTCCTCTGATCCTCGGCAGGAACGCTGAGGAGGTTGTTTCCCAACTTGACGAACTATTTCTTTAAGTACGCCTTAAAAGTTCAGGTTCTGTGGTCGGCGGACGGTGAAAGCTGCTGCTCGGCTAGCGGGTTCGTCTTCTACAGCAAGCGACTGAAGCAGGTGTTCTTTATTTTAATTTTATTG
Source organism: Scomber japonicus (assembly GCF_027409825.1). NCBI lineage: Eukaryota > Metazoa > Chordata > Actinopteri > Scombriformes > Scombridae > Scomber > Scomber japonicus. The sequence goes on along the minus strand of NC_070599.1, from coordinate 21,727,728 downwards.
TTATTATAATTTTTTTTTTTACCTCATATGGTCCGTAGCACAGCTCAGATTAGCGAGGGAGAGCGGCGCCGACACACACACGCACACACACACACACACACACACACACACACACACACACACACACACACACTGAAAGGTACAGACGTTAACACCGGGATGCACACGCACACACAAAGATCTCAGCAAGGTTACTGTATACTGTACTTTGTTAGCAGTGGACCACACACACACACACACACACACACACACACACACACACGTACGTCATAAAGACACATGTCCCAGTCATGTGCTTGCTCTCACACACACACACACACACACACACAGTAGTCATGCAGTCTAATTTAAGTGAGGGGTAGCTCCTCCATGCCCTCATTTTGATTCTTTGTCAGCAGCTCTCGATGACGTCCGTGATTTTTTTCTCACACACACACACACACACATATATACATATAAATATATATATGTGTGTGTGTGTGTGTGTGTGTGTGTGTGTATGTATGTATGCTGGGGTGTTCGTCAGTGGCTCTGCGTGACGTAAAGAGGTTTCCAGTAACCTGAGCTCCAGCCCCAGGTGCAGCGTACTGGGCATACTTACCCTGTTACAACCTCACACACACACACACACACACACACACACACACACACACACACACACACATCTACACACTCGAACAGGCGGCGAACACCCACATCAATCACCAGTCTGAGCCGGAGCTTGCTTGCCTCTCCTCTCTCACACTTTCACACGTCGATACGCCCTTATTTAGCATTTCTGCTCGGCGCTGCTCTCCCATGACCATTTCAGACCCAGAGAGTTTCAATCTGTGTTCCATGTTCACTCAGCGTCTCGTTTAATGCTTTATCACCTTGGTTTTTCCTTTTTTTTAAATTTTTATTATTATTATTATGTATCAGCCCACTCTTTATTTTTTGTTTTTAATTTGTTTGGACGTCACTCTCGCGGCGCTTTTGTGTGTGTGGGACGAATCTTTGTCATGAGACAGAGAGGGAGAGAAAGAGAGAGAGGGAGCATATGTTTGGTTTGGAGAGAGAGCGATGTGGAGGATGAGGTTTGGAGGGTTTTTTGGGGGGGGGGGGGGTTTCCAACGCTGACCGCAGAGAAAAATCCCAAAAGTCAAAAAAAAATTGGGTTTGCTGTGATTGACGGCTTCGATGACGCTTCGGCCCGAACTGAACAGACGCAGTGAACTCTGAACATCTGATACTCAAACATTCACTTTTTTTATTGCCGCTATTGTTTCTGACCAATACTAAAAACAATCACCACAATCTCAACTATAACACTAAATATAGAAAATTAGACACTAGTAAAAGTCTGAACATGTTTCTTATTAAGTAACCGAAGGATTTATGACTTTCTAAAATCAGACTTAGTTTAAACTGTAACACAAAAAACTAAAATGAATCCTAATTTCCAATGAAAACGAGTTAAAGCAGATTTTCTACTGTAACTCCTTAAGGCGTAACTCATTATGGTTATATATATATATATACCCTTTAATGGTTAAGAGCTTGGAAAACAGTGAAAAACACATCCCCCCAGTTACCCATAGTGACATTTTTAAATTATTTAGCTCGTCCAAGATGCCAAAAAATCCAAAGATATTTAATTTATAGTTAGATAAAAATATAAAATGGCTCTAAAAGCTGAAAATAGCAATAAATCAGCATTTTGTGTGAATTGGCTTCAGATGTGTGGAGTTTACTGCATCGAGTCCGTCATGTATGTGATCCATATCCAAAAATAATGAGAACTTTGCTTTCATATCCGAGTCCGACAATGAAACTCAGCTCACTTCGCTCTCCTTCCATCGCCATCCTAGGTCGTCATCGCCATCCTAGGTTCCCTTCTCTTCATCCCCAGAGCCAAAAAATTAAAACCAAACTTTTAAAAGAGGGAAATCATCACATGAGATTATTTTCTAAGCCTAAAATTAAAAAGACACAAAGGTCGTTGGTACAGAAATCAGAAACTACCCCCTCCTTTTACCCCTCCCCCCCTCCCCTCTCCTCATCTGGAGGGTCTGAAAAATTGAGGTAACCCCCCTCCTTCCTCCACTCAGCAGATTTAAGCTGGTTTGACTTTAATCTGAATCAACACACACAAAAAAATGCAGTTTAAAGTTTTAAAGTGTCTTATATGTATGTTATGAATAATTTGGGATATCGTCATTTGCCCCCCATCCCTAGTCCCCCCCCCTCTCCCCCTTTGAATGAACAAAGAATCAGATATATGAATATTTTGGTTCGTGACACACACAAAAAGGAGATACTTTTTTTTTTTTTTTGGACAGATGTTTTATGTACTTACGCTACAGCGACGTGTTGCTTTGGGTTTTTAACGCTATGGCAAAAAAATGGTAGAGCTAGATTTTTTTTTTTTTTGGGAGGGGGGGAGATGGGGAGCGGATGATGAAGGGGGGGGGGGGGCGGTACAGATAATCTCCTCTTCCTCTCTCGTCTTCCTCCTTTTTTAGATTATTTGAAGCATTACTCTCAAACATTTGATATTGTGTTGTTCATTGTTCGTGTCTGATTTACCTTCATGTTCAACTTAACCCCCCCCCCCCCCACCACCACCACCACCCACCCCCACCCTCCCTCCCCTCCCTTAAAGTTTGTCATGACTGAATTAATTTAAACAAGTTTTATTTTTTGCAACAATCCAACCTCAAAAAAAAGAAAAAAAGGAAAAAAAAAAAACTGTCCTCAATGTTACCGATTCTTGATGTTTGAAAATCAGCTGTTATGATTTTTTTCTTGTTCGGGGTGGAGAGACGAGACAGAGATGACACCTACATAATACACACATATATATATATATATATTCATTCATAAATATATATATATGTGTGTATTATATAAATATATATATATAATCCTCGCAGAGAAGACTTAGGGTACTGCATCATTATGCAAACTTGTGTTTCCTTTTATTTTTTCCTCTAATCTTTTTTGATTTATTTGTATTTTTAGTTTACAGAGGGGGAAAAATTGATCTTATTTTTTGGTTGTTTTGTTGCCGGGGCGACCTTGTTTCTCTGGACGACAAAGCGATTACAAGGGGTAGTATTTTTTTTAAGAGTACATAGGCATTTTTGCAGTTATTTGTATAAAGAAAAATGGGTTACAACCTCTGCCTAATGTTTATTTTTTTGTAACTATATTACAGTTTATTTGCTGCTGTGTAGTACAGTTATAACAGGTGGAGACACGTTGTCGTGGCAACCCTTAAAAAAACCACCAGGATGACCATGAAGATGATGATTAAGATGAAGATGAGAATTCGTTGCCCCCTTTTTTTTGCTATATCAGATCAGGCGCGGGTCAGTTTTTTTTTGGGCGGGAAAAAAGGACGGAGAGAGAGAGAGAGAGAGAGAGGGGAAGAAAAAGAGAAAGGAGAGAAAAAAAGAGGAAGAAGAAGAAGCGACTCCCACTCTACTCTACCTTTTTGCTACCTGTGTTCTTATTTTCCGAGTTGAATGCTGTTGTTTATTAGCTTTACAGGAAAGAGAGTTTAAAAAAAAAAAAGAAGAAAAAAAAATACTGTGGAGGTGTGTAAATCCTTCGTATGTGCATTATTTTTCAGCGACGTATGTCCTCTATACGGAAAAAGAGTAAAAAAAAAAATGATAGAAGAAGAAGCAGCAGAAGAAGAAGAAGAGAGACTGTGTGGCGGGAAAAGGAAATCCTCCTGTAAATAAGGAAAAACTCAAGTTGTCGCTTTTTTCATGTTATGATCGGCTCCTCGGAAAAAAGGTGCCCCCCCCCTTTTAGATTTTTTTGTTTTATTTCCTTCTCTCTTTCTTTTTTTTTTTTTTTCCTCGTGGAGGGAAAAGGGGGCTAGGAGGGGTACTCAGAGGCAATTTGAGCATCGGCATAGTGTTTATATTTATCAAAACTTTTTTGCTTTCGATAGAGCTATTGCAATAAAAATGTGTTCATGTAACCGCCGAGGTCTCAGCTGTCTTTCTGTGTGTGTGTGTGTGTGTGTGTGTGTGTGTGTGTGTGTGTGTGTGTGTGTGTGTGTGTACTCGTCTCTGTTTGTGTTAAACTAATATTACACAACAGTTTTTTTTTAAACATGAACTCTTCAGATCGACTAAGCTGGAGAGTTTTGACGTCATTGAAGACAAACAAATCTGGTGTGAATGTACCAGAAATGTTAATCTGTGTGTGTGTGTGTGTTTGTGAGTGTGTGTGTGTGTTTGTTTAACACACTAATGCCGTGACACACTGACTGAAATATTTAATACAGACTTGCTTTGATTTGAAGAGCCCTTAAAACAAGAAATCACAGGTGGAATCCATAAAATAGGCAACTTTTCTTTAATTTCTATTGTTTTACTCTAACCTCAATACCTCTAAGAGCTACTAAGACAAGAAATTGTGAGCATAATCTGAAAAATTAGGCACATTTTCTATTATTGATTTTGTTTTACTCTAATCTCAATACCTGGAAGAGCTACTAAAATAAGAAATGATAGGCATTATTGGGAAAAATAGGCAATTTTTCTTTAATTTCTTTGTTTTTTAATCTACCTTGATACCTGGAAGGGTTACTAAAACAAGATATCACAGGTGGAAATCACAAAATAGGCAACTTTTCTATTATTTCTTTGTTTTTATATAACCTAAATATGTGGAAGAATTAAAATAAGAAATTGTAGGCATAGTCTGAAAAAAATGGCACATTTTCTTTTATGTATTTGTTTTTATATAACCTTGATACCTGGAAACCTGGAAGAACTACTAAAGTAAGGCATTACCTGGAAAAATAGCCACATTTTCTTTACTTTCCTTACTTTTTTAATTTACCTTGATACCTGGAAGGGTTACTAAGACAAGATATCACAGGTGGAAATCACAAAATAGGCAACTTTTCTATTATTTCGTTGTTTTTATATAACCTAAATATGTGGAAGAACTATTAAAATAAGAAATGATAGGCATAATCTGGAAAAACTGGCTATTTTTCTTTAATTTCTTTATTTTTTTAATGTACCTTGATACCTGGAAGAGCCTGTAAAACAAGAAATCACAGGTGTAATCTGGAAAATGTCTTTTTCTTACTCTAACCTCAATACTTGGAAGAGTTACTAGGACAAGAAATCACAGGTGGGAATCATAAAATGGGCAAATTTTCTATAATTTCTTTATTATATAACCTTGATACCTGAAAGAACTACTAATAGAAATTATAGACCTTATCTAGAAAAACAGGCAATTTTTCTTTAATTTCCTTATTTTTTAATCTACCTTGATACCTGGAAGAGTTACTAAAACAAAGAATTACAGGTGGAATCTGAAAAAATAGACACATTTTCTTTAATATCTTTATTTTTTTTTATATATTCACACACGGACAGACTCTTCTACAAGCTGACAAATATCCCTGATGACTCTTACTGATATAAAAATTCTTAAAAAGCTCATTGATTGCGTCTAAAGGGTGACACCATTAGCCTAAATGAATCCATGTTGGGTCCACTGCTAAACATGCTAAACATGCTAGCGTCTCTATGCTAACGTCTCTATGCTAACGTCTCTTTGCTAGCGTCTCTATGCTAACGTCTCTTTGCTAGCGTCTCTATGCTAACGTCTCTTTGCTAACGTCTCTATGCTAACGTCTCTTTGCTAACGTCTCTTTACTCGCGGCCTGTTGTAGAGATGACATCATCATCATCTTCATCATCATCGCTACATTAAACACGTTATCTCAAACTCATCTAACAGGATACGAGGGTAATATGATCATTTTATTGCCCCTGCTGTAAACTCTTATTTGAGATTCAAACTAGTATATAAAAACCCCTGATTGCTAAACACACACACACACACACACACACACACACACACACACACTTGCGTTGCCATGGGAACCACATAACTCCAGATTAGTTGTTTTCCTTTTGGGCCGAGAGCTGATAATCATTTATGTGTTTTATTGGGTCTTCGTGACCCTTCGACCATAAAAGAACCCGTTAAAGAGATCGCTATCAGCGTTTCCTCATTCCTCGCAGCTCTTTGTGCAGATCAGTGATTTGTTTTTTTCGGACAATGACACACGAGCGTGTTTATCCAGCTCAGGTGACCCCCCCCCCCCGGCCCCCCGACATCCCAAAGTCCAACTGTCAAAACAATCCAAAGTCCTGGTTGGTCATGAGAGGAGAGATCTGATCCCACACGTACCAGCAGGCCGCTGTTCCTTCCTTCTTCCCTTCCTTCCCTCTTTCTTTCTTTCCTTCCTTCCTTGCTTCCTCCCTTCCTTTCTTCTCTCCTTACTCCATTCCTTCCTTTTCTCCTTACTTCCGTCCTTCCTTCCTTTCTCCGTTCCTTACGTCCTTCCTATTTTCCTGCTTACTCTCTCCATTCCTTTCTTACTCCCTCCCTTCCTTCCTCCCTCCCTCCTTTCCTTCCTTCCTCCCTCCTTTCCTTCCTTCCTCCCTCCTCCCTCCATCCCTTCCTTACTCCCTCCCTTCCTTTCCTTCCTTCCTTCTTCTTTCCTTCCTCCCTCCTTTCCTTCCTTCCTCCCTCCCTTCCTTCCTTCCTTCCTTCCTTCTTCCTTCCTCTCTTCCTCCTTTGTCCTTTCCTTCCTTTTTCCTTCCTTCCTCCCTCCTTTCCTTCCTTCCCTCTTTCCCTCCTTCCTCCCTCCTTTCCTTCTTCCTTCCTTCCTTCATCCCTCCTTTCCTCCCTCCTTTCCTTTCTTCGTCCTCCCTTCCTCCCTCCTTGCCTTCCTTCTTCCTCCCTCCCTCCTTTCCTTTCTTCGTCCTTCCTTCCTCCCTCCTTTCCTTCCTTCTTCCTCTCTCCCTCCCTCCTTTCCTTCCTTCCTTCCTCCCTCCCTCCCTCCCTCGCTTCCTCCCTCCCTCCTTTCCTTCCTTCTTCCTTCCTTCTTCCTCCTCCCTTCCTTCCTTTCTTGACTCGAGGACAACAGGAGGGTTAAGTTTGGGTTGACAGTTTTGTACAGAAAGTTCCATCTCACATTTTTACAGAGAAACAGGAAATCAACCTTCAATTAATCATCCAAAACTTACTTAATGATGTTTTTCCTTTATATTTTATAAATATGAAAATAATATTTATTTAAATCTACCTCGGAAATGTAACAACCACATAAAAATACACTTTCAGATTCAGAATGAGAGTTAAAGACCAATAAAACTATAAACTGTAAACTATCACCCGTTGATAGGAGACAAAGGAAGTCAACAGTTCAACATTGGCTGCAATAAAAAAGCCACACACACACACAAACACACACACACGCGCGCACACACACACACACACACACACAGACACACACGCGCGCACACACACACACACACACACACACACAGACACACACCACACACACAGACACACACGCGCACACACACACACACACAGACACACCACTCGTGAGCACATTATTGTAAGCAGTCCAGGTGTCTCTTCTTCTTTCCTTCCCTCCTTCCTTCCTTCCTTCCTTTCTCCCTCCTTCCCTCCTTCCTTCTTTCCTTCCTTCCTTCCTTCCGTCCTCCCTTCCTTTTCTTCCCTCCTTCCTTCCTTCCTTCCATCTTTCCTTACTGTCTTCTCTTCTTTCCTTCTTTCCTTACTGTCTTCTCTTCCTTCCTTCCTTCTCTCCTTCCTTCCTTCTTTCCTTCCTTCTTTCTTTCTTTCCTTCCTTCCTTTCTCCTTTCTTCCTTCCTTCCATCCTCCCTTTCTTCCTTCCTTCCTTCCTTCCTTCCTCCTTCCTTCTTCCTTCCTTCTTTCCTTCCTTCCATCCTCCCTTTCTTCCTTCCTTCCTTCCTTCCTTCCTTCCTTCCTTCCTGTATTTAGGGAACTAAACTAGTTCAACATTGGATGCAATAAAAAGCCACACACACACACACACACACACACACACACACACACACACACACACACACACACACACCACTCGTGAGCACATTATTGTGAGCAGTCCAGAATCAAAAGGTTATAAATAAGCTGCTGTGTTTTTTGTTGCTCTGCTGCGTCTGGACTTTGATGCGATGCCCGTGGGGTCTCGGCCAAAGTGAACTCTGAAGTGGGGGTCATCTCCGAGTCGGGACCTTTACTTGCCTCTCATTTATTTCGAGCTAGTTTCTGATAGCGCTTTGGGGATTTTAAAAAATATATATATATATATTATTTGAGCTCATGCTGCCAAACCAGAGTGAATTACACATTGGCGAAATAACAAGTTGAATGTGTCATTGTGCCGGGAAACTTTTCAAAAAGGTCTCGGAGCTAATGAAGGACTGGGTTTCAGCCTCCAGGCTCCCGACGCTGACCGCAACAGTTATCAGCGATCAGATCATCTGTGACTAACATGGCTGAGGAGAGAAAAGTCTAAGGTTTAAGGAAGGACAGGAAGGAAGGAAGGGAGGAAAGGAGTAAGGAGGAAAAGAGGAAGGAATTTAGGAGAGAAGGAAGGAAGGAAAGAAGTAAGGACGAAAAGATGAAGGAAGTAAGGAGAGAAGGAAGGAAGGAAGGAATGAAGTAAAGGAGTAAAGAGGAAAAGAGGAAGGAAGGAAGGAAGGAAAGGAGTAAGGAGGAAAAGAGGAAGGAAGGAAGGAAGGACAGGAGTAAGGAGGAAAAGAAGAAGGAAGTAAGGGAGTCAAGAGGAAAAGATGAAGGAAGTAAGGAGAGAAGGAAGGAAGGAAGGAATGAAGTAAAGGAGTAAAGAGGAAAAGAGGAAGGAAGGAAGGAAGGAAAGGAGTAAGGAGGAAAAGAGGAAGGAAGGAAGGAAGGACAGGAGTAAGGAGGAAAAGAAGAAGGAAGTAAGGGAGTCAAGAGGAAAAGAGGTAGGAAGTAAGGAGAGAAGGAAGGAAGGAAGGAAAGAGGGAGGGAGGGAGGGAGGAAAGGACAAAGGGAGGAAGGAAGGAAGGAAGGAAGGATGGAAGGAAGGACAGAAGGAAGGAAGGAAAGGAGTAAGGAGGAAAAGAGGAAGGAAGGAAGGAAGGAAGGAAGGAAAGGAGTAAGGAGGAAAAGAGGAAGGAAGGAAGGAAAGGAGGAAGGAGGAAAAGAGGAAGGAAGGAAGGAAAGGAGTAAGGAGGAAAAGAGGAAGGAAGGAAGGAAAGGAGTAAGGAGGAAAAGAGGAAGGAAGGAAGGAAAGGAGTAAGGAGGAGCTCTCGGAGCTAATGAAGGACTGGGTTTCAGCCTCCAGGCTCCCGACGCTGACCGCAACAGTTATCAGCGATCAGATCATCTGTGACTAACATAAGTTTGGCGAGAAACTGTAGCAGAGCAAAGTCTAAGGTTTAAGGAAGGAAGGAAAGGAGTAAGGACAGAAGGAAGGAAGGAAGGAAATGAGTAAAAGAGGAAGGAAGTAAGGAGAAAAGGAAGGAAGGAAGGAAAGAAAGGATTAAGGAGGGAGGGAGGAAAGGAGTAAGAAGGGAGGGAGGAAAGGAGGGAAGGAAAGGAGTAAGGAGGGAAGTAAGGAGAGAAGGAAGGAAGGAAAGGAGGAAAAGAGGAAGGAAGGAAAGGAGTAAGGAGGAAAAGAGGAAGGAAGGAAGGAGAGAAGGAAGGAATCAGATCATCTGTGACTAACATAACTTTGGGGAGAAACTGTAGTGTTTCTGTCTCATGGCTGAGCAGAGAAAAGTCTAAGCTTTAAGGAAGGACAGGAAGGAAGGAAGGAAGGAAAGGAGGAAGGAAGGAAAAGAGGAAGGAAGGAAGGAGGGAGGGAGGGAGGAAAGGACAAAGGAAGGAAGGAAGGAAGGAAGGAAAGGAGTAAGGAGGGAGGGAAGGAATTTAGGAGAGAAGGAAGGGTGGGAGGAAAGGAGTAAGGAGGGAGAGGGAGGGAGGAAAGGAGGAAGGAAGAAAAGAAGGAAGGAAGGAAGGAAGGGAGTAAGGCGGAAAAGAGGAAGGAAGTAAGGAGAGAAGGAAGGGTGGAAGGAAAGGAGGAAGGAAGGAAAAGAGGAAGGAGGGAGGGAGGGAGGAAAGGACAAAGGGAGGAAGGAAGGAAGGAAGGAAGGAAGGAAGGAAAGGAGTAAGGAGGAAAGGACAAAGGGAGGAAGGAAGAAAGGAAGGAAATGAGTAAGGAGGGAGGGAAGGAAGGCAGGAAGGAAGGAAGGAAGGAAGGAAAGAACCTACTCAGCTACCTAATGAGCGTGATTGTGAAGCCATAATGAGAGTGAGTATTAGCTTTAGGTCCAGCAGGAGGAAACATGACTCCAGATTAAGGCTAATGTGTCTTCCAGGGAATTCCTCGCTAGCCCATTAGCATTAGCATTAGCATTAGCATTAGCATTAGCTTCACTGTGCTGTAAGGTGATGATGTTTGTAATGAGTCTAAAATACATGATCCTTAAAGCCTCTTTACTTTCCCTTACCATCCACCCCCACAGGTCTCTCTTCTTCTTTCCCTCCTTCCTTCCCTCCTTCATTCCTTCCTTCCATCTGCCCTTCCTTCCTTCCTTCTTTCCTTCCTTCCGTCCTTCCTTCCTTCCCTCCTTACCTCCATCCTTCCTTCCTTCTTTACATCCACCCTTTCTTTCTTTCTTTCTTTCTTTTTCTTTCTTTCTTTCTTTCTTTCTTTCCTGTCTTCTCTTCCTTCCTTCCTTCCTTCCTTCCTTCTTTCATTTCTTCCCTCCTTCCTTTCTTCCTTCCTTTCTTCCTTCCGTCCTCCCTTTCTTCTTTCCTTCCTTTCTTCCTTCCTTCCATCTTTCCTTACTGTCTTCATTTCCTTCCATCTTTCTATCCGCCCTTTCTTTCTTTCTTTCTTTCTTTTTTTCCCCCATCTGTCTTTCACTCCTTCCTTCCTTCCATCTTTCCTTACTGTCTTCTCTTCCTTCCTTCCATCTTTCCTTATTGTCTTCTCTTCCTTCCGTCCCTTCTTTCCTTCCTTCCGTCCTCCCTTTCTCCCTTCTTTCCTTCCTTCTTTCCTTCCGTCCTCCCTTTCTTTCTTCCTTCCTTCCTCCCATCCTCCCTTTCTTTCTTCCTTCCTTCTTTCCTTCATTCCTTCCATGCTCTCTTCCTTCCTTCTTTCCTTCTTTCCTTCCGTCCTCCCTTTCTTTCTTCCTTCCTTCTTTCCTTCATTCCTTCCATGCTCCCTTCCTTCCTTCTTTCCTTCTTTCCTTCCGTCCTCCCTTTCTTTCTTTCTTCCTTCCTTCCTTCCTTCCTTCATTCCTTCCATCCTCCCTTTCTTTCTTCCTTCCTTCCATGCTCCCTTTCTTTCTTCCTTCCTTCTTTCCTTCTTTCCTTCCGTCCTCCCTTTCTTCCTTCCTTCCTTCCTTCTTTCCTTCCTTCCGTCCTCCCTTTCTTTCTTCCTTCCTTCCTTCCTTCCTTCCTTCCTTCCTTCATTCCTTCCATCCTCCCTTTCTTTCTTCCTTCCTTCTTTCCTTCATTCCTTCCATGCTCCCTTTCTTCCTTCTTTCCTTCCATCCTCCCTTTCTTTCTTCCTTCCTTCCATGCTCCCTTTCTTCCTTCCTTCCTTCCTTCCTTCCTTCCTTCCTTCCTTCCTTCCTTCCTTCCGTCTTGTAGTCAGAAATGTCATTGCTGTGTGACAGGAGAAATGTGTAAAAAGCATGAAATGAAGTTAAAAAAGAAGAAGAAAAAATAACCATTTTGCTATAGAAGGTAAATTAAGGGTTAATTACGACCTTAATGTCTTTAATGAGAGGTTTGCACAAATTCACTGCCAAGGTCCCCAAATATGGCCACTACAGGGTGAGTTACATCATTTAATTATACAACGTTGGAGTTAGGGTCTTTACATTCGAGGTGTTCAGTGTCATTCAGGAAAAGGTTCGGTGTTGACGGAGCAGTTTGGTCATTGAAGGAACTTAAAATGTGACCTTTGGGTAATAAGACGCTCCCTAACACAGCCTCTAATCCCGCAGATGAAGCCCTGGATGTTTTTACCCAGCGAGAAAAACGCTGCAGCCTCTGGGGGAGAGCGGCCACCAGGCGGTATTTGATGATGTATACAAGTGTGTGTGTGTGTGTGTGTGTGTGTGTGTGTGTGTGTGTGTGTGTGTGTGTGTGTGTGTGTGTGTGTGTGTGTGTGTGTGAGGAAGATGAGGGCCAAGTCACAGACCAAGCATGGGGGCATTTCAACACTAGCATGTGACCTGGTAGAGTTTCATTACTGATGGACGAACCAGTGGGACCACTGGGGGATGTAGACTGGTACTAGAGTTTCAAAACAACACCAAGTGTGTATTAGTGTGTGTGTGTGTGTGTGTGTGTGTGTGTGTATTTGAGTGCGTATGTGTCTATGTGTCTCTGGCTTGCAGTTCACTTGGCCAATATATTCTTCGGGGATCTGATGTACGATGGCTCTTCAAAAATTAGTGCAGCAATTAGCGTCATCATCATCATCATGAGCATCATCATCATCATCATCATCATCAGTGAGTGTATCCGAAGTACCAGGAACCCCTCACATACGCAAACACAACCAGATAGTTTCCCCTAATGAGAGCGGATGCGTCAGAGTTTCACCTGACCGCATCTCGTATCCATGTCGCCCAGCGGGAGGTCCGGCCTTGTTGACACTCAACAACAGCATCAATCTTCGACAAGAGAGAGATCCCATCGATAGCGGTGACGCCTGCTTCTCACATCCTGGAACGTTTCCTAATTAGGTAGGGTTAGGGTTAGCAGCAGCAGCAAAGGGGGCTTTTCTGGTATGCTCCAAATCAAGTCAGACGCTATAGACGTCTTATGATCAAATATGTATTGGAAGCAAAAGTGCCCCCCCCCCCTAGAGAATTAAAACCATACTTGCCTTATATAGGAGAAGAAAAGCCCTGTCTCACTTTTAGGCCAAGTCCACACGTACCACCTTCCTTATTCCTCCCTCCCTCCTTCTCTCTTTCTTTCCTCTGTCCTTCTTTCCTTTCCTTCCTTCCTCCCTTTCTCCCTCCTTTCCTTCCTTCTTCCTTCTTTCCTTTCCTTCCTTCCTCCCTTCCTCCTTCCTTTCCTTCCTTCCTCCCTTCCTCCTTCCTTTCCTTCCTTATTCCTTCTTTCCTTTCCTTCCTTCCTCCCTTCCTCCTTCCTTTCCTTCCTTCTTCCTTCTTTCCTTTCCTCCCTTCTTCCTTCCCTCCTTCCTTCCTCCCTCCTTTCCTTCCTTCTTCCTTCTTTCCTTTCCTTCCTTCCTCCCTTCCTCCTTCCTTTCCTTCTTCCTTCTTTCCTTTCCTTCCTTCCTCCTTCCTTTCCTTCCTTCCTCCCTTCCTCCTTCCTTTCCTTCCTTATTCCTTCTTTCCTTTCCTTCCTTCCTCCCTTTCTCCCTCCTTTCCTTCCTTCCTCCCTTCCTTCCTTCCTTCCTTCCTTGACTCGAGGACAACAGGAAGGTTAAAGCCACACTGATCAGTATTTCTATGTTAGCAGTGGATCAAATGACTACAGTATGTCTTAGAGATTAAAGAAACAGCTCCCCCTCGGCTGTTATCAACGTGTTTTAGCATCTTTCAGCTCATTGTTTTGGTTTTTAGCTAATTTTATTTGACACTTTACTTTATTACAGAGAAAGCAGGAAGCATTTTTAAGCTAAAAAATGTCCGCACACTGTCCACTGCCCATCCTGAAACATCATATATAATCAAAACCCAATTAGCTTAAAGGAAATACTATGTGTGTGACATTTGATGACGCTAAAGTAGCCAGATAGGTACTTTTTTGATGACATCTGGGCCTTTTCTGGGTTTTGGTCATGTGTCAGTGATATTTAACGTAAGCTCCATGTGATTGTGACTTTCGTGTAACCTCACTGTACGCCGCCTGCCAATCACCAAACTGCTGACAGACCAAAATTAGCAATTAGCTGGTGAACATAGCGTAGCATTTAGCGGGTAAACAGCCAGATATTTCCCTCAGGAGTCGGTGGCGTCCAACCAGAGCTAAATTAAGAATAGCCTAAATATTGGATTTACATTCATTAGCTGGCCAGAAACATGACTCCAAATGAATGCTAATGTTGCTCCGTAACTGCAGGATGTGCATATATGTAACTGCCTGCTAATTTGCTAACTGCTGCCAGCAAATATCCAAGAAAGCAACTGAGGCAGCTTTTTAGACTTATCGGAGAATAGTAGACCATTCCTTCCATCCTGCAATTGGGTAATCATCATCTGCAGTGTAGTTTTTACCTCATATAGTGGACTATTAAATCAAGAGCAAAATATAGGCTAGTTTATTGTCTGGTTATAGAAGCAGAGTAGTAGAGGTTTCTGGCACAACTTCTCCTGCTTGCAAGTTGCATAGGGAAGGCATAAAAGTCTAAAATAGTCAAAACTCTAGCAAACTTGACCAACAAGTTTTCAGCTTGCGGCTTGGAAGACCCTGATACCTATCATTTAAAAAAAATACAATACCAGTACCAATCCAAGTACCCTTAAAGTGATCCTGATACCAGCTGAGTACTTCATTAGATTCCCATTAACACATTTAGGTCTCTGTCTTTTATCCGGTGTAACAGGCGTGTAGTGTAGACTCACTTCAGAGCATTTAGTTAACTGCTAAGAGCGCTAACTCAAATTCACCACGACTTCACCACCACAGACGGGTCGTAGCTGCTGTGTCTTTACTGTTGATTGGCTGTGAGCAAGTCTGTACAAATAATCATATTTTCTAGCTCTGGGTACAAAAAGGATCGATTGCAGGTATCGATTGACGGGAGATGTTTTGGTACTACTTGGTATCATTTTATTTCAGTCGATGCCTTAGAGACAGTGTAAAATGAATTCAGACATTAAATAGGTCATAAATGTATATCTAAAAAAGGTGTAAAAAGCATTTCAACCATTTAGATTTGAATTGTGGAGCTAGGCTTCACAAACTGTGTTTCAAGATTTCTGTGTTCAGGATTTAGTGATTAGCATAAACCCGCCCCTGCTGCTGTAGAGGTATAAATACATTCAGCACACACTACTACTACTACAGTCTATAGTTAGCCAGCTAGCTGAGTTAGCTGCCGAGCTAGCAGCCGAGTTAGCCGCCGAGCTAGCAGTTGAGGTGGTGACTTTGATTGACAGGTGACTCTTGGTAGGGGGCGGGGCTTCAGTGGACTCGGCGGGAACGCCCACAGCGTTTGGTAGCAGAGAAAAAGGGTTAGTTTTACACAACTTTGAAGCCTAATTTCAAATATTTGGCGATTTATTTAATCATTCAAATTTGGCAGGGTGGTTAACAACACACTTTTCTGTGGTATGTCAAACTCAGAACACACATTTATTCTTACTTTACACGGACTTTAAAGAAAGGGAGTACCGGCACTCAGCCCAATGTAGGCCACAAGCTGAAACGCATTGGTCTAACAATAAAGTTCTATACTATAGGTGTTGCTGGAGCTTTGAGTTTTTTTATTTTGTGGTTGACGCAATGCTGTCAGGATCTTTAAATATATTGCGTTTAAATATCTATTATGTGGATTCAGGTAAAATGAAAGCATACATCGGCAGTGAAGTTCTTACCTGGAGAGACTGGTTGAGCTTGAGAGTCTGTATCTTGCATAAGAACTTTTTGGCAGGACACCTCAAGCCTTTGAGCGCAGGAAACACATAATCTGTTTTTGCTAATGGGATGGACTCTCTTAACACCAGGGAGCCTCCCAGCTGTGTGACATAAAGCTTTTGTGTTTAAGTGCGGCATCCCTAACGTACCTTTGTGCACGCTCTGACAAAAGATCAGCATGTCTTTCCAGGAATAAGCAGGCAGGAGTAGCTCTAAACAGCTTGTCTGGATACACACAGACACACACACACATACACAAACAGACCACCTAACCTCCGATCCTCTCTGATCTTTCTAGCTCAGCCAATACAAATCAGGAAGTAGATTAGTCAAGAAAGCCTGAAGCCTCAAACAGCTTAGGAAACCAAAACAATAGCTGCAGCTACCACACGAAGAAAAAGAAAAGAAGAAACCCTCCATACTCTCTTCCTCATTTTATTGATTTAATCTTTAATGGAAATTCTCTGCTTTGCTTTTGTTTGTGTGTTATACTTCCACATGCCTAGTATCTCTTTGTCATTTAAAGAAATCAAACTAAGTGCTATCTAATACATACCTGATGAATAGTCACAGAAGGAAGGAAAATGCAGTCATGTTTGAAAAAGAGGGGGTTGAATTGTAACTAAGTACATTTACTCAATTACTTATTTAAATACAGTCTTGAATATGCTTGAATATTTCCATTTCATGCTTCTACTGCCACTCCACAACATTACAGAGAAAATATACATTATATTTTACATTTAACTACATTTATTTCACAGCTGTAGTTACTTTTCATATTATATTTTACATGTACATTTTTCTTTTTTTAATATATTGGTAATTTGTTTAGAGATCTGTTTTCACCTTGACATTAAATGGTATGAATCCTCTTTGATTAAATGTTTTAAGATGCAGTATCGGTATACAGTATCATTCATATAACTATAACTGAATAGGGGACATTTTGCATAATACAACTTTTATACATTTACATAAGGAATATATTTCATGCAGTACTTTTACTTGTAATGGGGTATTTCTCTACTGTGGTATTGCTAGCTTTAATTAAGTTAAATATCTCTTTACTTCTTCCACCAATGAAAGCCAGTTTTAAGATAGATAATAATGTGTTGTGTCTTAATGTATGTCCTCTGCCTCCGTGTGGTAATGCTGCCATCTGCTGGTCACTCCTGATAGTTAGAAAACCACGAGAGCCGTTTTAAGCAGATGGCAGCATTACCACAGCATAGTAATATACTCCATTACAAGTAAAAGTCCTGCATCAAGCCGAGTGACCAGCAGATGGCAGTATTGCCACAAACAGGCAGAGGACATACATTAAGACACAAAACATTTTTCTTTAATTTAATGTTGACATGCACTGGTGGAAGAAGTTGAGAGATATTTAACTTA
Organism: Scomber japonicus; assembly: GCF_027409825.1. NCBI lineage: Eukaryota > Metazoa > Chordata > Actinopteri > Scombriformes > Scombridae > Scomber > Scomber japonicus. The sequence continues at coordinate 21,710,844 of NC_070599.1, read as the reverse complement.
ATTAAAGGTAGCATTACCACAGCATATAAAAAAATACTCCATTACAAGTCAAAGCCCTGCATAAACATTTAAGTAAATGTATAATATTTCCATATACACGGTCGCTCATAAAGTTGGAATAATTTTGTTTTCAGACACATTCCTCTTCTTATTTTCTATTTATACACATCAGTAATCACCTTTGACCAGGTGCAATGAGATTGATCAATCATATACACTTTGTCACAATCATTTCATGTGAAGAAATCAAAAATGTTTTATTCCAGCTTTATGGGCGATCATGTATTTGCCTCCCTTTTCCTGAAGTGATCCATTATCAGTTATGAAGACACCACCTGCCTCAGGGCCCCATGTCAAACATTTGTATGTATATTGTAGAATCATTATAATTTTGTCATAGATAGATAGATGGATAGATAGATAGATATGATAGATATACTTTTATTGATCCCAAGCTGGGAAATTACAGTGCAGCAGCAGCAGCAGCATTACACACAGTGACGATAACAACATAAAGTATAATAATATAAAGAACAAACTATACATAATAAAATAGCACAATAGCAATAGCAAATAAAATAAAATAAAATAAATGTAATGTACAAAAGTATATACAACTAATTGACAGTGTTGATTTTAGTGCAAAGTAAAATAATGTGCGATGTGTGTAGAAAATAAAGTGCGTAGTGACTGTAAGTTACGACCAGAGGTGTTTAGCTGTTATTATCCAGTGTGATGTCATCATGTGGCAGGAAACAGTTCTTACATCTGTCCCTTCGACAGCGGAGCTGATAGCAGCCTGTGTGAGAAGCTGCTCCGCTGTCCGTCCACTGTGTGATGGAGAGGATGCTGCTCATTGTCCATGATGGATAACAGTTTGTTCAACGTCCTCCTCTCCACCACGGTCTCAAGAGACTCCGGCATGAGACCCAGTACAGAGCCCTAACCCTGAGACCCAGTACAGAGCCCTAACCCTAACCCTGAGACCCAGTACAGAGCCCTAACCCTGACCCTGAGACCCAGTACAGAGCCCTAACCCTAACCCTGAGACCCAGTACAGAGCCCTAACCCTAACCCTGAGACCCAGTACAGAGCCAGCCTTCTTGATGATCGTATCAAGTCTGTTAGTGTCTCTGGCTCTGATGCTACTGCCGCAACACACAACAGCAAAGAAAATGGCGCTGGCAACAACAGACTGGTAGAAGATCTCCAACATCCAACGTTGAAGGATCTCAGCTTCTTCAGGAAGTAGAGTCTGCTCATCCCCTTCTTGTACACAGCCTCGGTGTTAGATTTCCAGTCCAGTCTGTTGTCAATCACCACTCCTAGGTATCTAGTCCTCCACCTCCTCAACCACCTCCCCTCTGATCCGTAGTGGCTGTGAAGGCGTCCTCCTGAAGTCGATCACCATCTCTCTGGTCTTGTTGACGTTCAACCTCAGGTGATTCTGTTCGGACCACTCTACAAAGTTGTCTATCAGTGTCCTGTACTCCCCCTCCTCTCCCCCCTTTATACACCCGACAACAGCTGAGTAATCAGAGAACTTCTGCAGGTGACATGACTCAGAGTTGTACTTAAAGTCAGTGGTGTATAAAGTGAAGAGGAAGGGAGAAAGCATAGTCCTGCCTGTAAGTAGTCAGTAATCCAGGAGATCACTGCGTCGTCAACACCCATCACCCGCAGCTTCTCACCCAGTAGCAGAGGCTGAATGGTGTTGAGAGCACTAGAGAAATCAAAGAATGTGATCCTCACAGTGCTTCCTCCACCATCCAGATGCATATGACCTCGTTGCAGCAGGTAAATGACAGCGTCATCGACTCCTAAATGGGGCTGATAGGCAAACTACAAGGCTTCCAGAAACGTCCTCACCTGTGGCCTCAGCTGGGCTAAGACATCATCCTTTTTCCTGCTGTGTTTCTGTTATTTGTATTTTGCACATCTGTCCTTTCTAGGAGAGTGTTTCTCTCATTTTCCCCCCTTTTAAAGGGTTTTTTAGAGGGTCGAAGGACAGAGGATGTTGTATTACTGTACAGACTGTTGTGATATTGGGCTGTACAAATAACAGACTTGACAATAAAAAGTGTTTATCTAGATGTGAAATCAATCAGAATATGCTAATTAATGTATTATTATTTCAGAGACCAACATATATACATAAATATTTACTTGCAGTTAAGACTATTATTAATTTGCTCTTCTTTTCCAGAGTACATAAACTGTGTATTGATACAAGAGATGCAGTTATGGAAATGTAGTGGCTACATTTGCACCTTTATTGGCAGGGCCAATGCAGTCACGCTTGCCCAGTAGTTTCAGTCCTATACTGTTGGAGCAGTCACAGGGAGGCATTGTGTTAAACATTGAACTGTCAATGACAGCATTGAGACAGAAAGTTGTTTATTTATTAAACTTTCAGGGGAAAGGGGAAGAGAAGCAGGAGTTGAATTTGCATATGTCAGAATTATTTTTCATATTTCTCAACACATACAAAACTTACAAACAGCATCATGATGGAAAAGATCACTGGGTGTTGTAAAAATTCAAAATGTCAACATTTCCAAACTAACTGTAGCAACACAGCTGCATCCTTGATTTGTTTTTGTAAGTGATAAAGTGAACTGATAATGTCCGTCACCTGCTCCATGTCATAAACTCAGCCTCTGGTTCTAACGATCAAAGTGCCATCCTCTCATTAGACTCTGAGGAGACTTTAGACCGGCCTGAGTGGCGTTATCTATACTTAATACTGCAACCTATGGGATTCAGTGATGAGTTATTATATGTGAATCCTTCTGCAGCAGTGATAACAGGCAACATCTGCCAGACATCATCATCGGAGGCTCAGCACTAACAGCTAGCTAATGATCGGTTATAGCCTATCATTTAGTATGTTACGTTATTTTTTGTTCCTTTACAGATTTGGTTGTGCAATGCTTTACTTTGGATGAGAGCAAGAAGAGCACATATCGTTTTTGTAATATGGTGTTCACTTAATTAATTCAGTTACTGTTTTTGGACTGTTGCTGTCTGGTAAATAATAATAATATGTGTGTGTGTGTGTGTGTGTGTGTGTGTGTGTGTGTGTGTGTGTGTGTGTGTGTGTGTGTGTGTGTGTGTGTGTGTTATGTATTTGGCTATTTCTGTGGATACCGTCATGGATGGTGGAGGAAATCAGCAAAATTATCCCATTTTGTTAATATACTATTGGTTAATGATTAAGTCTGTATTAGCTTTGGGATTCCTGGGTAGCAGGGGCTTTGTGTTGGGTGTGTGTGTGTGTGTGTGTGTGTGTGTGTGTGTGTGTGTGTGTGTGTTTGCCTCAGTGCATCATTTGTCTCTGATGGCAGGTACTGCAGGGCAGGTTTACTTATTTGGTTTATTTTAGCAACTTCGGCAATTCAAGGTACTTAATAACATACATACATAAATAATTAAAAGCCTTGAGATTTCATGTAATAGAAACACACCATGAAAGGACATTTAAAGTGTGCAGACACCCTTATACAGCCATGTAGTTTCAGTGCAGTTAAACATTGAACTGTCAATGACAGCATTGAGCCAAAGAGTTTATTAATTTATTAAACTTTCACGGGAAAGGGGAAGAGAAGCAGGTGTTGAATTTGCATAGGTTTGCCTAAGATCAGAGTTATATTTCAGTCATATTTCTCAGCACATACAGTACTCAGAGCAGCATCATGATGGAGAGGATCTCGCTGGGTGTCTTTTATCTGTCAGGTCAGTGAATTATTTGATCATGCCTATAAGGGCCGTCCACACTGAGAACAATATCTATAATGATAACTATGAAAAGATTTAAATGGCCACATCACAACTATAACTATAACAATAGAGGAGAAAAATATTGTTGGAATCACTTTCAGATTGATGAATGATAAAAACACTGGCAATCAAAAATGCTTATTTATTCATTTGAATGTAGCTTCTTCTTCTCTCACCATGGACTGACGCGCTGTAAATTGGGGCAGGATGACAGAGGTGATTTCTTTAGAGAGGTCTTTATTATTACAAAGATGCTGAAACTTTGCTCTCTATTATAATGTAAAATAAACAAAGTTAGCGGATCTTTGCTCATACTGTGTGTCATTTTTACACACCGTGCTTCGTGCTCCAGACACAGCTGCTCACATCGTTATAGTTATAGTTATCGTTCTCAGTGTGGACGGACCTTAACGTTGTTTATTATTATATTATATTGAAAACATGGATGAAAAACTTTACTTTCAGCCTTTACATGTTAAAATATGTTAATAAGTCATATGTGTTTCCCTCCCAGGTTGGTTCATCTTCTCTACATCTGGTCTCCATCAGTACCACTATGTTGCTGAAAAGATGAATTGGACTGATGCTCAGACCTACTGCAGAGAGAAATACACAGACCTGGCTACCATTGAAAACCAGGAAGACCAGAACCAGTTCAATAACATACTTTTCTCTGCTGGTAACAATGATGTCTGGATTGGTCTGTACGGTAACATTGTTTGGAAGTGGTCAGATGGGTACAGAGGGAGAGGGCCTGAATCTAGGAACTGGCAAACACTTACTGACAATAAACCAGACTTTTCCTCAAGTCATCAGTCCTGCGTACGCATGTACCGCAGTGGAAGATGGTGGACTGATGACTGCTCTTATGAAACTTATTTCATCTGTTATAATGGTAAGTAACAGCAAAGTATATTTTCTTCCTTTAACCTACATTAACAGATTTTTTTGAGTTCATTACTACAAGCAACTCATCTGACATCACATATTCTTATTTGATACATTATTAACATAAAAAATACTTTTTATCTGCATTAAAATATTATTTAAAAACTCAATATGTCAACAATTCCACTTTCTCCCCAAACTAACTGCAGGAACCCAGCTGGACCCTCAATTTGTTTATGTAAGTGAAAGAATGAACTGGTCCAGTGCTCAGAGGTACTGCAGGGAGAACTACATAGACCTGGCTACTGCGAGGAACGATGCTGAGCTCCAGCAGATCCAGATCTTGGTGCCGAGTTACTCGGCATGGATCGGTTTGATTGGAAATCTTGACACTTACTGGTCAGATGGGAGTAAAACCTCATTTGGACACTGGCAGAGGAATTATTTCTACCATCATGACTCTTCAGGCGTGTCATGTGTTACATCTCTGTATCATGACTCAGGAAAATGGTGGCCAGAGAACTGTGACAACAACGTTTACCCATTTGTCTGCCACGGCATCGCTCAACCTGGTGAGTGGTTTACTTTCCTTTAGTGCAAGAGAACAAATATTTCCATAACATTTGAATTGTTGATGTTGAAGTTTATTCAAACAAGAACATGACGTGATTGCTTCTTTACATTTATGGGTTTAATGTCATAAAAGCATATTTTGTCTCTCTCTATTTGTGTCCCTGCACCAGTGAAGAGGCAGGTAGTTAAGCTGAGGATGAAGCTGAATGACCCCTCTGTGAATCTCAATGACCCGGCTGTGAAAGCACAACTCCTGAAACAGGCAAGTCTTCAAACTCCACCATGGTTTGGGTTCTGGGGCTTATGCCTCCTTAAGGACATTTTTGGCTTTTCAGTATTTTATTTTCTTGATTATTTGGTCTGTGTTCATGCTTATGGCATCAAATTCTCCAAGGACATTCTTTTAACATATATATTTTTCTTATTTTAATCATTCACTTATAATAGGTCTATAATACAGCGTGTAGATAAAATTGTTCCTCTCAGCTCCTCAGGGACAAAAATGCCCAATTGAAACCCATTACAACTAAATTTTTTAATCCCCCTGCTAAAAAATGACTCTTTCATACATTCCTGTGTGTTTAGAGCCAGGGCTCTGACACTGCACAAAAAATAATAACGCATTAAAATCAATGTTGTTGCTAATCATTGACATTTCCAAGGCTGTGGTAATCCCCTCCAAAATAATTCACTTTGCATTTATTATATAGAAAATAATTACATTTTTGTGTTTTTTTTATTGTATGTAAACAAACTGGCATTTAAAGGGTTAAAATCCTGAAAATGAATAAATATGTGATATTAATTATCAGGAATGATGTTGGTTAAAAAAATAATTAATTGAAAGTAGAAAATAATGTTAATTTATGATATTTTTTATGGCAATACTTTCACGCTGACATTTTTGTCCCTAAGGGTCTCAAATGAACTTTTTTTAAAGGAGGCATAAAGAGTTAACCAGGTCTAAAATACTTGATTACAGGCTTATTGTGCTTGCTGTGTTTTGCCACGATGGAGTTTGATCATATCTTAAAACCAGTGGCTTTAAATACAACAACAACAATAACGTGATAAGGGGGATGAATGTTTCAAAATGGTTTCCATTTGTGTTTCCCAGATCCAGGACAGACTGAAGGAGCAAGGAGTGAGTGGAGCCAACCTGAAGTGGAGAGAGCAGCCTGATGGGAAAGTCTTCCACAAGGAGGGAAAAGACAAGAAGAAGAAAATCATGCAGAAGACTGAGCTCTGAAATTAAAACACACTCTTACTGATGTGTAATCCATGTTGAAAGTTGATTCTCTATCTGCTAATAATGCACTATCATCAGCTTAACCATAACCTTCACTACATCCTGTATAGACGAGCTTTAACCTTCCTCATCAATATTCAATGTTTCAATGATGTTCAGTTTTCTTCCAGATAGAACATATGAGATGAGTTTTTGTCTTCAACTTCACAGTGTGTGTAATAACATTAGTAAAATGTAGTATAATCATAAAGAGATAAATTGTGTAGTGACATTAATATGAAATTAGATTATTAATACTGATGGATCAGTGTGTGGAAAACATTTTATTGTTGTAACTGGTTAAGGTGAAGCTAGTTTGAACTAGTTTATATACACCAGTGGTTCCCAACCTAAGGGTTGAGCCCCTCCAAAGGGTCCCAGGATGAATCTGAGGGGTCATGAGATGATTGAAAATGTGGTTAAAAAGCAAGTTGTAAAACACAAATCTACCCAAAAGGGTTGGGAAACACTGATGTATGAGCTGTATCATGGGTGTTTTTATGTTAAATAAAATATTCTGTCAAATAACTGCTGACTATATTTGTGAAAACAGATCTCCATGAAGTGATCTAAATAAATTAACAATATATTTAAAACAAAAATCAGTTTACATGTAAAATATTGAACTGAAAAAAGTAACTATAGCTGTGAAATAAATGTAATGAAATAAAAAAGTATAGGCCTAATATTTCCTCTGAAATACAGTGGAGTGGCAGTAGCATGACATGGAAATATTCAAGCAAATTAAAAGTATATCAAGACTGTATTTAAATAAGTAGAATAAAGATAATTCAGCATTTGTAATATTAATATTTGGAGTGTCGAGTAAAACACAGCAGTTGAATTTTTAGGCACCATTTGATGGTATGTTGATTGTAGAAGATTTGGTGGGGTTTTTTTTGCAAACTGGAACACCATTTTTGGGAATTTTTGTCACCTTTTCTTAAAACCAGACATTAAAAAAAACACTTTTAGATTCAGAGATGAGCGAATTAAAAGACAAAATATAACTAATGAGTAGAAACAGTTCATATATCAAAAATTTACATTAGTGAAAATATTTTATTGTGGGAGGAAACTGGAGGTCCCAGAGTAAACCCACGCCTGCACAGAGAGAAACTCCACACAGAGGACGATGTGAGGTGTTTTAGTCAGCATCACTTCCTCTCTTGGTGCTGTGAGTCCTCTGTGAGGCCCTGTATGGACTTCTGCCTGCGGATGTTGCTGCAGCCTCCTCCAAAGCAGCTTTAGAGGATCAGCAGTAATAAAAACATGGCTGCGATGGTAACAGTGGCGATGGCAAAAAGTTTTACCACATCTTCCCAAGAGTCACGGCGGGAGTCTCTCTTAATGCGGCGGGAAGAATAAGCCTTAATGTTGACCTGAATAGCCCGGATCAAGAGTTTGTCCACATCTGGATCCTGCAGCAGTAGGACTGTCTCCCGGTTGCTCTTACCTCCGATCTGCCTCTGCAGGTCTCTGAGCACCGCTTTACTTATTTTTTTACTCTTTTTTAAACTTGGGCAGACGTCTCCATGGAGGGCTAGTCCCTCCACTGTTTGGCTCACCAGGCGTTTGGTGTGAGGGACCCACTCCTCCTGGCTCCGGTTCTTGAAAGCGTTGCACTCGGTCAACACCTGGACCGTCAGTAGGGACACAAACGCCCGCAGAGGGTCTTCACTCCCGGCCACTGTTGGTGTGGAGGTGGTGGTAGGAGGTTCAAGGGTCGCTTGTGGTTTTTGGTTCATGATCATGTTTTCTGGCTTTCTGGACTCTGGTTTGCGTTCAGATATAAAAGTTTGTCGATGCTTTCTGTGCGTCTGACAGAAAATGTGTGAATTCTCTGCTGTGAGCCCTTATATACTGTCCCGAACAGCCTACGTCATTTCTTTAATTTAGTGTTTCTGACGTCACCCAGTTTACAAATACGTCATTGCCTTCGATGGAAGTCAGAATGACGTCAGAAACACCGAACATCCTCTCTCTGTCCTTCGAACCTCGATTCAAATTAGGAAAATATCTCTTAAAAAAACCTTTTAAAAGGGAAAAAATGAGAGAAACTTCGGGAGGAGCAACTGAGGAGGGATCACTCTCCTTGGAAAGACAGATGTACTAAATACAAATAACAGAAACACAGCATGAAACAGGATGACAAAATTATGATGATTTTATTAAATATGTGGTTACTTTAATTCTTTTAAATGTGCCAAATGTTTGACATCTTTGAACTATATATATTTTCTCCACCAACTGTATGTTTTGGTCAGTTTAAGATGTTTCTCTAGTGACCCGATGTGTATTTCCATCCATTATTTAGCCTGATTATGAATGACTTTGCATCAGATCTTCATTAAAAGCTTGTTTCTTTTAGTTAATACAGGAAATTTGAGGCATGGATGTAAAAAATAATTTGAGAAATGTTATTGTTGTGACACTTTTCAACATTTTTTTCCACCACAACCTGCTAGTGCACCTCCTCCTCCACACACACACACACACACACACACACACTGTAAATGGTCAGTCTAGTTGTGCTATTACTGCAATACTGAATAGCGCCACAAGGTGGTGGTGCCTCCTTTTTGTTTTATAGTGTATACACAGCAGCGTTGTTGTTCGTCATGTCTTATGCTCTCCGGACATCCACAAGGAGGGACTCTCGCTAAGACTCTCAGTAACAAGTTGGTGGTGTTTGAGCTGTCTACGTCTTACTGCTCATGTATGATTAGTGAATGTAGCGCCGTGGAGACCTGGCTTTGTATGGTCGATGTTGACTACTGTAGAATAAAGCTAGCATGTGGAAATCCCCACTTCTCTGTCTGTCGACTCTCTGAGCTAACTGCTAACCCTGCTAGCCTCTCCGCCTACACCAACTCATGTTACAACACACACGCCTGTTGTTGAGTTTGAGTCTAAGAAAACAACTGTACTGCGTCACATTTTCTGATGGTTACTATGATTAAAATTGCACAAAATACAACTTTATTTAGTAATGAGCCTCTTTAAACTACCAAAACGTGTGACTTTTGGAGCTCCAAGACAGTTGCCCTATTTCCCTGGTTGGTTACCTGGTCTTGTTTGAAGGAGGATTTGATAAGACTTTACATTTAAAAATGTCTTACATGTGTTTTTTGTTTTAGTTTTAGACACACAAGCCCTTTGACGTGCTCGGCCTGCATGAGCTACACAGCATCCAAGAGCAAGAGCCCTAACAATTAGTCAATTAATTGATGAGTAATCAAATACTAATAATAATCCTTTTTTTTATTTCTTAAGCAAAAATGGGAAAAAAAGAAACCTGAAATGTGAGAATTTGATGCTTGTCTTTGACATACATGAATAACACATTGAATCTCTTTTGGGTTTTAGACAGTTTGTCGACAACACAAGACATTTGATGACACAATTTCTGAGTTTTGAGTCAGCTCAGCTTGAAATGTTTGACACTTTTTGGGAATAATGTTGAAAAAAAGTGATTTAATATGGTGCACAATGCTGCAAAAGTCTGCAGCTTCGGTCCCGTCCTTGCAATCATACATTTTCAGAAGACGACACTTTGGACATAGTATTTATTTCAGTCTTAAAAGTTTATAACAACTTCTGGATAACATAACATGAAAACAAAACAAAAAGAAAAAAAAACAATGAATACACATTTTAATCGCACCCCAGGTTGACAAAAAAATTAGAATTCATAAAAGCAGTTTTTGAAAAAATAAAAATAACAATAAAATCACAGGAAAATATTTCTCCCCCCCCCTCCCTAAAACAGCTTTTGTAGACTTACAGTACACCAGGAGTGTGAATGCCTGATGTGAAGTAAAAGTCACATCGGGGACTATCACACCTGATTTCAATGAACACTTTAAATGTGTGTTTCAACATGGTCGAGTGTGAACACTTGAACCAATTTTGGATACAAATTCAAGCCAGTAAAAAGTGGATTTGAAGATTTTGGGTGCAAAAAAAAAAACCTCAGGCCCTCTCTTTATAGCAAAAAAAAGCCCAGCACCTGGAAATGTTAACAAAAAATAAAATAAAATAAAATAAAAAAAAAGAGAGAGAGAGACACACAAAACAAAGATCGTGGTTTTCTCATGAAGGAGCCGAGGTTTAATTCAAATCCATCTCTAACATTCCCCCAATCATTAGACTACCTAGAAGCAAATCCCCTTTAATTCAGTTCGACATTTATTAACTCTACAAATTGAATACAAAAAGGTTTTAAGTGATTGGCGTTGTTAATATACAAGCCTGTTATGTTTTTTTAGGGAAATCGGCTCTGTCTGTGCTCAGTAGTTAGCTTTATTTCTCGGGTGAAATGCATGACCTTAGTTTGTGGTTGAAAACAGCGAACAATCTCCCCGCAGCCGAATAAGTTTATATACCTCATTATCCTCTTTTTTCATATATATATTTATTATATATAAAATACTGTTTCATTCATAAAAGCCTTACTTTGTACAAAATCTGAGTCGATGTGTGTCCATGAGCAATGAAGTGAGTGAATGAATGAGTGAGTGAGTGAGTGTGTGTTTGTATGTGTGTGTGTGTGTGTATGTGTGTGTGTGTAAGTGAGTGAGTAAGCAAGCTAAAAAGAACCTGAAAAAAAAAAAATTGTCTTATAACAAAACAGCTGGTATCGATCCAGGACCTAATACGCTAAAAAATAAAAGGTGTTTTACACAATATACACATTTTATTACTTACAAAAAAAAAGGTAAGCGGAAGAAAAGTGTAGGCTGATGGTTAGCAGGCAGGCTGCAGCAGGGTTAGTACCACCAAATGTAAGACGACAGAAAAATGACAGAGAGAGAAGGAGAGAGAGAGAGGGGGGGAGGGGGAGAGAGAGAGAGAGAGAGAGGGTGTGAATGAAGAGCTAGTAATTTAAAAAAGAAAAAAGAGGCAGTCAGTCTCACTAAGGAAAGCTCATCGTCAGTGCATCTCTCATCTTGGATGTTTCCGAAGTCAAAGTGCCGATTTTGGTAACTGTGGAGACCATTTGCTCCTCATGAATAAGGCCGAAAACAAAAAAAAACAAAACAAAAAAAAAAGAGCACTTATGTCTAGAAATGGATGTACAGTATCATCTTTTTGCACCAACGTCAAAAGTGATTTTTTTTCTTTTTAAAAAAAGAGAGAGAAAGGAAAAAGTGACCCTTTTTGAGAAAGTAGGGAAAAGAATGAAAATTTGTTGTCGCGCATCCATCATGGCACCATTTAGTGGATATATTTTTCTGCTTTCACTTTGAGGTACTTCTTAAGAAAACCAAAGACTAAATGTAAGATTTTGATCAGTTTTTTTCTTTTTTTCTTTTTTTTTTAAGCTGTGTTGCACAGTAGCACCATTGTTTTAGATGTAGTTTTGTTTTTCTTTATCCGGAAGACAATGCACCATTGGAATTCCACCTTGTCGTTAACGGCTTATCCGACACCGTTACGACCGCCCCCTACTTGTCCCCCATCATCCAATCATTCATCTCCTGTCATCGATCAGGCGTCCCTGGCAACAGTTGGGTTCCTCGTTGCCGTATGCCGTTACGTCCTCTTCATGCAGACCGTGCAACGGCTGACCCGCGTCCGTAGGTTACCCGCCTTCAGAGTCTCCGACTGGGGCTTCCTGCAAGGGGCAAAGGGGTAAAAGTCAAGGGTTAATAAATCTGACATTAATCAAATCATGTGAACCTGTAAGAATCCTTTTTAAAGTGAAAATATTAGACATTACAATTTTACAGCAGCAGCATTACAAGAGGTTGGATTACTTATTAAATCCAATGCGTATTTTTAGAAGTGATGGTTAGAAGTATATATCACAAGCCAGAAATGCCCCCTCTTAACAAAACTTCTAACCATTATGACACTCTCCTGATATCAAGCAACTACCATGACTTGAGGTTGAAGCCTTAAGGTGCAACACCACTGATGGCCACTAGATGCTCCTATTGTCTCACATTCAAAAAGCATCAACTTTTCTTTAGAAATACTAATCTACTACAAATCTTTTTTTATCAATAAGTCATTAAGGTCTCAATTGCTTAATTTGGCCCCTCAAGTAATAAACCAAAAGGTCATTTTGGACATGATTGCTTCGATAATAAGATTTGAAGACTTATCGTAGCTTTGATGTGTGTCTTACGGGCGGTGATTGACTGCTGTGGTTGAACGTTGGCTTGAGTCAGATTATTATTGTAATATTTCAGTAAGTTTAATGTTACTGGATTATGATACCTGCCCTGTTAGCACATAAGTAGCTAAAGTAGCTAATGTGTTCTTAGTAAACTAGCTTCGTTTTAAGGTAGCGGGGCATGTTCCAAGAGTGCACTCCCTATATGGAAGGTCCTGGCTCTAAATGGAAAATATGGCAGCGGTAACGCTGGGCTTCAAACTGGCTTCAATTTAAAATCAGTGGGTAATCACTCCTCGCTACCTAATATATATTTTTATACAGTCTTTGTCTGTACCTGAACATCTCATTGGATTCTACAGTGGCCAGCCAGAAGCTGTAGGAGTTGCCGTAATAGTTGCATGTCCCCCTGCCGTGGCACTCTATGAAGGGAGCGCTGCGGAACTCCTCCAGACAGGAACCGGGGGAGGCCAGGGCCTGGCCAGAGCCCTCTGCACCCGCACTGGTGTGCTGGGGAGGAGGAGAAAGATGGGTTATAGATTAGATAAGTACATTAGTTAAGTTTTAGTGTAGTTTATTTTTCACAAGTTAAAAAAATTACACATTTGCACACATTGCATCCATACATGAAATCTAAAAATACATTGAGAAAAACAGTTACAAAAGAGCATTTAAATGTTCCTTCAAACATCTCTTAGAATTTTGTTCCCCTAAATCTTAACGAAAACTGACCTCTGCTTGTAAAAACTTTGGGAGGATGAAGATCTAATGATTGACGACTTGAACGATATGAACGAACCAGTGAATTTGGGTTATAGTAAAACAGAAACTGCTCAGGAATATTTCCTTCACATGAAAGTATCTAATAAATAAAAACTGATCTGAAGTTTTTGAAATAGAGGAGCAGATGAGGTATATGGCTCTGATCGGGTTGCAGTCCTAACAAAAACGTTTCTATATGAAAGATTGGGATAAATGTGAGTAATTTCAGTAAGCATGTAATATGTGTCATATCTTACCATCATGAAAGAGTATCCTATCCACAGAGGCGTCCAGTTCGAAGGGCAAGTGGGAATCTGGATGGTTTGACTGTGGACTGCAATCACCATGGCTGGAGCTTCACACACTGCACATCTATACGCGCACAGAAAAGTCAAATTAAACACCAAACATCTTCCCTTCTTCTAATCCAGTACTCCTCTCCGTCATGCCACCTGTCTGCCCATCCCTACCTGCTGATGAAAGGCTTGATGCTCTCTCCAGTGATGGGGGCCATGGACATGGGCATGGGCTGGGGTGTAGACAGCCAGTAGGAGTAGTCGTTGCGGGAGGCGAAGTTGCAGACGTTGTTGATATTGCAGAACATGAAGGGCATGGTGCTAAACCTGCGCAGACAGCTGCCGGCCGTACCTGGAAGAGACGAAACGTAGGCTCAATTAATTAACAAAATGAGAGCATAAAGGTTCAGGTTTAATAAAGAAACAAAAATCTTTCATACCAAGGTCCTGTCCATGTGCTCTCTCATTGCCCTGCACGTACAGCAGCGAGTATCCATCGTAGACTAGGCCAGTACCGTCAGGACAGAATGGCACATCCTGACCCTGACTATGTCGGGTGATGAGGAAGCCGTGGGCTGCTGAAACTGATCCTGGAGGACCGGGAGGACCCTGTGGGCCGTCTGAACCAGGGGGACCAGGGTAACCAGGTGAACCTGTGATCAGGAGATATGCCGAGTGGGTGCATTAGAAATGAGAAACCACTGGGATCATAGAGATTGTTCAATTTAGGCAAAATAATGTTGAATGTTTGTTGAATTAGACAAATAAAAACTTATAGGTGTCTTTTGGAGAAAACACCAAAGGATGCTAGACTCACCACTGAGAGGAAAGCAGAGACACTAAGAGGACAGCAGAGACACTTACCAGGCTGACCGGAGGGTCCATTGTCTCCCTTCCTGCCTGGTGGGCCGCTGAATCCAGGGGGACCCTCTGGACCAGCATCTCCTGGTTCTCCAGCCAGACCTGAGAGCAGAGACAGAGAGCACTCAATCAATGACGGAAACAGATCATTCAACTATTTTTCAAAGCTTAATTTACAAAAGAAGTCTTCACAAATTCTACTTTCTGATAAACATTTTGTGTTACAAATTTCTGTGTAGCATTGAGAGGCACGCGTTGGGGTTAAGGACAATACCGCTGAGCCTTCTTCCTTGTACTTATAGTCTACTGGTGTGATGACACAAAAAACGTATTATTATAACTTATTATGAATGAGATTATTTTGTTAGTAATACCTAAACCTACTAAAACAACACATACTAAAATCAGTATAGTTATGCTGAATCATCCCGCACTGAAACTCGCCCTAGACATTCAAGAGTCCAAATGTACCCACCTGGGATACCCTCACGTCCAGGGGCGCCAGGTGATCCGGGTCCACCAGGCAGGCCTGAAGGACCAGGGGGTCCTCGTTCTCCTTTCACCACAATAGGGGCTGGAGATACACCAGGATCACCAGGAGGTCCTGTGGATCAAAAGTTACAGAAGACAACAATAATTAATGTGAAATAATGTCTTTGTGGTTCAATAACTGGAATGAAATTAACATGGTAAATGTGTTCACCCACCAGGAGGTCCGACATCACCAGGATCTCCAGGAAGGCCGCTAGATCCTGGAATTCCTGAGTCTCCCTTCGGTCCTGGCACAGATACAAACAGGACATATATTTAGGTCTTGCCGGGATCATAAATAGGACATGACAATAAAGTATTTTCTATTCTATTTTCAATTTTTTTTAACAGGAAGATGAATTAGAAAATGCTGTCATTGTGGGCTAACCAGGGAATCCGGGAACGCCAGGCAGACCGATGTCTCCCTTCGTACCAGGTCCACCAGGAATACCAGAGGGACCCTAATGAGAAAGATGTCCAGACAGTTAGATCTCAGCTCCTGAGCACCTCTGACCATCCATAAGAAATTCAATTTACACCAACATTGTCACAATTTAAATATCATAGAAACAAATAGAAATAAGCCTAATTTGTGTTTGATACCTTCACATTACACTCTAGTTTGCTCTTACCGAGAATCCTGGACTACCAGGATCTCCCTTCGATCCAGGGAAACCAGGCTGTCCGGGAGAGCCAGCAAGACCCTTTTCTCCCTTGATGCCGCCTATTCCTGGCTGTCCACGAGGACCGTCTGGGCCGGGTGCACCTTCATAGACAGACGTCAGAG
Organism: Scomber japonicus; assembly: GCF_027409825.1. Classification (NCBI taxonomy): domain Eukaryota; kingdom Metazoa; phylum Chordata; class Actinopteri; order Scombriformes; family Scombridae; genus Scomber; species Scomber japonicus. The sequence goes on along the minus strand of NC_070599.1, from coordinate 21,694,954 downwards.
GTCAGGTATGTTATGATTATGTTGTAGTTTCTGATCAGATCAGTTTAGTTTCCATTTATCAATTCGATAAGTGGACTTTACTGCCCCCTAGTGTTTGAAATTCTCTTTTTTTAACAATAAAGTGTATTATGAACTGAATAAATGGAAACTGAGCTGACCCATACCTCACTTTCTACAATGCAGAATGAACTAAACAAACAAAAAGGAGTATCTCAGATAAGTATATTAACACATTTAGTTTAAAAACCAGATAGTAGAATTCATTCTTGGAAACCTTTATGACACAAGTAAAGATGATCGTGTATAAGAGTAACAAAGCTGGATGTATGTGTGTATATATGTTCAGGTTTTCTTTAATAAATGTGATTATGAGCACGGAGGGAGACGTCCGGACTGTCCTGTGGGATAAAGAGATGGTCAAAGCAGACGTTTTTAATAATCGACACATGAGCTGCTTCTTAAAACCTTTTCACTCATTTTTACCCCCTCCATGTTAAAACAGACCAACATACCACAATAAGGGGTTGGGATAAATTCACCTTCAAAGCATTAAAAATTGCAAAATCAATGTTTCTGAATACAATAATGTAAAGTCTTTATCTATATGTTTCCAATCATTCTCAATTTACATTTTAACCTAAGAGCATTTGAAGTGAAGCAAACCCATGAAGGACAACTTTTAAACCCGCTTTAAAAGTTGTCCTTCATTTCCCCTGACAAATCCCATTGTAAGAGCATGTATCAAAGCATGTATTAAAACCATCAAACCACTTGAGTCTAACCTTGAGGACCTACGGTTCCCAGAATTCCCGGGTAAAGCAGAGCCGAGTTGACGGCACAGGGCAAAAAAAAAGAAGAGGAGGTTTAGACAGAAGCAAGCATCAGTGCAGAAATACTGTCAGACGGAACAACAACAGAGATATTTATCTTAAGTAGCCTGAAAAATCTGTTGTTTTAGTCTCAAAATGATTTATATTAATCTACTATTGAGGAGCTGGTATGTTTGCATGAATGCAGACTGTTTCGAGGGGTAGTTATACTTAAAAATGAGCTGCTTGTTCATGTAAAAGTAGGAGACTCTTAAAGTTAAACCTGGAATTTTGATGCAGCTCCTAGCACAACAGAAGTCACATGGTGGAAAAATACTGATATGGTATGAAGCACATGGATTAATAACACTAGGAAATGGTAGTAGACTATCTATGGAGGCCGTTAAGTGTAATAAACTAGTTTTTGCTGTGAAATGTCTTGAACCTAAATGAGCAGATGTGCTTTTGTTTTGATTTGGACAACAACATATGGATATTTCTTAATTTGGTATTCAATCTACGGAATGAAATATGAAATATATAAAACATTTTGTAGCACAAAATTTGAGCCTTGCTTTTCTAAACTAGATTTTAAACTGCTTGTTTTTCCATTTCTGTGCTCAGAACAATTAGTTTTGTAATCAATGTGCATGACTTTCCACAGCAATGTTTTTGTTTGTTTTTTTTTTTTACAACCATGTGACCTGCAGGGGGCTCAGGAGAGACTTTTAACAGTGAATTGGGTATAAATTTGGGGATTTGGAACTGTCACTGCTGGAAACTATAACAAAATTACATTGCGAACCTTTAAGCTTCAGTATGTCTAAATTTTAATAAACTATTTGATGCTTAAGTACGAACAACTGTATCTCAGTACATTTGACACAACTGGAATAACAGGATGTGAAACATACTAAAAAACAAAACAATGATTTAACGTTCCAGGTGAGTTAATTATACGGTGAGGTTTTGTGCAGACTCTTGGGTGCTGTATGCATAACACATTTTAAATGTTAGATTTGTATTTGAAGGTACTACATGTGATCCAGATAACATGCTAACTGTGCCAAACTACTACTTAGTCTTTCAAATATCAGGTGCAGTTTTTTTGTTTTTTTTCATTGATAAAAAATATTCAAAAAGGTGCTTACTTGTTAAAGGTGCATTATACTACCATCAGTGTGCATGGAAAGTGAAAGGAGATAGTCGTTAGAGAGGAGTAAAAGGGTCAGAAAATAGAAAATGCAGAGATTTCCCACAAAGTTTTTTTAGGTGAAATGTGTTCCTGGTTGCTCAGATAGTGAGGTTAAAGTCAGTGAGTGTGGTACAGCAAAGTAGCTGTAAGGAACGTGCAGTAAAAGTCTGGACATCGTTGATCTGACCTGCGGGACCTGCGGTGGCCGGGAGCACGTGTCATCACGAGAGGGGCAGCGGGGCCACACCACAGTGGGTGGGGCCACGCCACAGGAAACAGAGGTAAAATGTCATAGCAAATAAAAAAAACCCAAAACACTTGAGGGGAATGTTTTCTAGCCTGGCATAGTGCTGGCGTGTGGTCAGTGCTGACAATTACCAATAATTTAAAAGAAAAACACATTAAAAAGGTAAATATTATGAATAAATAGGACACTAAATGTTACTGTTGAGGCTTTAAATCATTATAAACAAAATGTGGCCCAACAGAAATTCAATGATTTCGGCCTAAAAATTAAGTTACATTCAATCGAATAACATATGAGTAATGAGTTTTTATTTTTGTCATTTGCTTTCATGTCATTATCCACATTTAATATTATATTTATATATTACTGCTCATTCTCTTTTCACTCAGTAACATTATTTAGGATGATTACATTATTATCAGTGCATCTCTTCCTATAAAATTGGAAATAGTGCATTGTACAGCTATATTGTTAATATCAGCGTTGCCTGCTCACTCCAGCACTGTGTTAGGCTTGTTCTAGAGGTGTGTGTGTGTGTGTGTTTATTATGTGTGTTGGACAGACAGTGCCCATGCAGATTACTGATTGGTTGGACAAAACACTCAGGACAGCAAAGCCAAATGCAAACCCCAACACTCAACTTGCCTTTTATGGTTTTTGATGTTGGTCAAAAAAATAAACGTTGCCAATTTTCTGTTCTTTGTCCATTCTGAAATGGCACTAGATCTCAATTATCCGAGTCAGCTGCCACAAATTTAAACTGAAATTGATCCAATTTTAAAATGACTTAATAAAATGCAGTTGAGAATTTTTTGTAAGGGTTTGGTCATAGGCTTAGCTGCTTAACACCAACATTGCTTCAAAAAAAAATAAAAAAAGAACCCACAAACAGCAGACACACGCTGGTGACGATGGTCGGACAAGCAGACAAACACATACACAGTACTTCAGGGCTGTGGAGAGATGGATAGATTACAGACTCCCCCCATTTTGGGATCTGGAGAAGAGGGCAAGGGGGTGAAGAGACATGAGGACTGATGGATTGGTGGATAAAAGAAAAATACAAAGAAAGAAAAAACGGATGATGACATGGACAACAAAGTGACATTATCCCATGCTCTTTTGGGGTGATTGGTGTGTGATGAACACTCAGACCTTTCCTGGTGAGAAGGGGTTTGGGTGTGAAGGAAAAGTGCACGGCAGCAGAGACTTTAATCATCCGTGCTCAGTGTTCTTGATCAATTGACTGGACGGGCGTGTCGGTGTTCGAACACTTGGTTCTTACACCGGTGGTGGTGATTGGTGAAAAAACGTGTGTCCCATGCAAATCAATCATTCACATTTAAAGTGCATTTGGTTTTCTGCCATTTGCTGCTTGGTTTACTGGTTGTGTGACGAGAGACTGACTGAAAGAGGTATTGTGAACTGAATAAACTCAATTCATAATATAATTGAAAAGTAGTCTCTTCTTTAGACTGCAGCTATACCCAACAACATGCTGGAGGTTTTGTATGTTTTAGACCATTAACTACAAACTGCATCTTGCAAAACATAACGCATAATGATTTCCTAGGCTTCCAGGAAGTCACTTGTTTCAGTTCATTATGAAAATCAACTTTCTAGGGTTGAAAGATTATTGCAATAGGTAACCCATCTCACTGAGCTCCTTTTATTTGTTGGGGGTCAAAAAGGTTGACGGTAATGTAAAGTTGAGATGATTTGTAGTTAAATACTTTAAAACATGTAAAAGTATCGTTTTGATCCTTTATCCTACTTGTTATACCACATGAGTAGGATTTATTACATTAGGACAATTTAGAAAATGTTTTAAAGGAACCTTGAAGGAATCCCCTGTTCCCTGTTACTCTAGGTGGAGTAAAACAAACCAGAATTCAACCTAGGTCTAATTAAGTCTCAGGAAACCAGGCAGCAACTTCTGACAGTACTCTTGGTGACTATTACTATTTCTAGTTCCTTACCAGATCTTCCAGGTGGTCCTGGAGGTCCTTGGAGTCCTTTGGGGCCTTGCAGAGCCAGTCCGGGAGGCCCAGGAGGACCAATGTTGCCTGAAGCACCAGGTAGACCAGGGAAGCCATTGTCTCCTTTTGGACCGGGGAAACCAGGGCTGCCAGCTGGGCCAGGAAGACCTGGGTCTCCCTTAGCACCTTAACAGAAAGTTCAAGTGAATGTAGAGATAGTTGTATCACTGTGGAAAAAAAATTAAAATGGTAGTATGTGTGTGTGTGCAATGGGTGGCTACTAACCTGGAAATCCTGGAGACCCAGGAGTACCTGGACCACCGTAACCAGGAGGGCCTGGAATCAATAAGAATAAAATTGTAAGCTACAAAACTAAAATAATATTCAAGCAACATTGACAAAGGGGTTTCCAATTTTGCATATTCAACATAATTAATTATTCTGAGCAAGATTACCTGGGTCTCCTTTGACTCCAGCCGGTCCTGGGATCCCATCCCGACCTGGCTGACCTTTGTCTCCTGGGAACCCTGGTCCTCCTGGTCGGCCAGGCTCTCCTGGTCTACCAGGAGCTCCACTGAGACCTGGGGCACCGGGTCCACCATCAAGACCCTTAGGACCAGGGATACCAGGAGAACCTAACAAGAGAGAAAACAGAGCAGATGTGCAAAAACATCAATAACAGGGTTGTTGTTTTAACTGGCAACTTATTACCTTTTCATTACCTTCATTACCTCATTACCTCATTACCTTCATTACCTTCATTACCTATAAACTATGAAATGCATCATGATTTTTTTTCTCTCAAATATATTTTTATTAATTAAACGCATCATGATTTAACGAAGGAAAACGTTTCTAAACTTTCAGTGCTGTCAGAAACATGCTACATGCCAAACTTGAAAACTAGCTACTTCAACAGAAACAAATATATACTACTAAAACCACTGCACCTTGGAATCCTGGGAGGCCAGGGTCGCCTTTGGCACCTGGTCCTCCTGGTAAACCTGGGAGACCAGATGATCCTGGACCTCCTTTGAGTCCTGGACTTCCTGGGAACCCTGGCTGGCCAGGCTCACCCTGTGCAACACATTAAATATAATACAAGTGTGATTTTTTATTTGTACTTTAAAGTTTTCCTAGAAATTTCTGTGGTTGAATCCTCTACCTTGAGTCCTGCTGGTCCTGGTGCTCCAACTCCAGCACTACCTGGATCACCTTTGGCTCCAGGGAAACCAGGTGCACCTGGCAGTCCTGGGGCTCCTGGCCGACCTGACTGACCTGATAAACCCTTCTGCCCAGACGGTCCTGTGAAAATTATAACAGTAAAAAGAGGGTCATAGAAAATCTTTGATTAATATGACTAAAGGTTAAACATAATAACTGATATTAAAACGTATGTTATCATGTTGGGACTGTGAGTCAGATTTAAGTGAAATCATCCTGAAATAATTTCTCAGGTATTATAAGTCACTGACTATCACCAGAATTACAATATTTTATAAAAATCAATCTAAATTGCTTAATGAATTTTGGCACTCAATCCTAATTTTGGAAGAAATGTATTAACATTCATCAACAGCTATGTAGCAAACAAAGACTTTATAGAGAGCTTTCAGACGTTCAGACCCACCTGGAAATCCTATTTCTCCCATACTGCCTTTCAGTCCCGGAGCTCCAGGACCTCCTGGGCCTCCTGGGATGCCAGGATCTCCTTTAGGACCTGTACACAAGGGAAACAACTTGTTGGAGATCTGTTTGTATGAGTGTGTGTACAGTATGTATGCATGTGTGTCTAAACCCATACCTGATGGTCCAGGAAGTCCAGGACGTCCATCTGATCCTGGCACTCCAGGATCACCGGGGACACCAGCAATGCCTTTCTGACCTGGAAAACCTGGTGAACCTGTAGAACAGACACAAAAAAAATACAATTTTTTTTCAATAATAGGGTGAGAGACAATCATCACTCTTGCAGAATTTTTCATATATCTGAGAAACATAACATCTTGAGACCGAAAACATCATTGCAATTACTTATTGAGGGGCAGTGAAGGCGTTTCTTTTAGCTGTACCTGGTATTCCTGGGTCTCCTTTGCCTCCCTTCAAGGCCACTGGTGCTTGAGCGGGTCCTGGAGGTCCCTGGAGACCAGGGTCACCCCTCTCTCCTTTAGCACCTGGGCCACCGGGCCCGCCATCCCTACCTGGGAATCCAGCGTCACCTATGGAGGAGGACGAGGGAATATGAATTTATGTTTAGGTGATATCTTTGAGTACAAGTACTTGTTGCTGTGGTGTCTGTACATTACTTCCTGCCATTGAATTTGTAGTAAATTATTTGTTAACGCCTTCATGAACTCCGGCTAAAATCTTATTATGTTAAGCAAAACGAGTAACAAAATAGATATTTATTAATACGAAAAGATAATGAAATGTTCCTTCCTTCATGTTTTTGCTTTTTTCCCCATTTTAGATGCAATTGATCACAGATGGAAAAAATATTTTCTTAAAGCTTTTTGACTTACAAAACTTTATTAAGCATGTTTTACTTAAACAACCATTTTCTTACATTTAAAAATTACACAAAGTGGGAAAAATTACTGGGAACCTACTATATATGTCATATACCTTTCTAGGGCTGTGTGTAAGAGTTGAGAGAGATGACTGAGTTAACGAGTGTGTTCAATACCTTTAATTCCTGGAGCACCTGGTCCTCCAGGTCCACCGGGTCCTCCACTAGGTCCTGGAGATCCCATTTGACCCATGTCTCCTTTGGTACCTGCAGCCAGTCAAAAATAAACAATAGAAGTATTCAGAGAGGGAGTCAATAATCACATGGACGCTATAGTCAGCAGTAGGGATTCATGTTTTTCCTGAAACACTTGCAACACTAAATGCAACCATTATGCATATATTATACATGTGTTCCTGATCTGACCTTTTTTGTACTATTTTTATCATTATTAAAGGCAAAAGAACACAATTTATCCATCCATCAACATTATAATGAATAGGCTACAGGTTTAAGATGAGTTTGCATCTGCTACATCGCTACTACCAGAATTATGAAATACCAAGTTTATCGTCTGTGACTGTGACCCTCATAAAAGTTATATTTTACAAATCTTCAAACTTGCAAAAAACCTTCTCTGTAGAGCCAGCGTTTGTCCATTCTGGGCTACTGTACAAACATAGCAACGCAACATGGCGTGCTCTGTGGAAGGGGACCACCTCTCTATGTAAGTATGAATAACTCATGCTAGCAAACCCTAAATTAGCCTTTTGTTACAGATCTTCTATCAGTCATTCTGGTTATTAAGACACCAGTTCAGATTTGACTGTTGCCCACAGATTCCTTCATCATTAGGTAACTAACCTCCTTAGCTGCCATCTAACTAGTTAGCCAACCAGCTAACTAACTGCTCAGTAAAATCAATAAATGTCAGTATATTGGCTAGTCTTTTAGCAGTCAGCTAACTAGCCACCTAGGCAGCAGTTTCATCATTAATCCATAGTCCATATTCTAAACTTAAATGCATATCTCAATCTTGCAGTTGTGCTGGATAGTAAACACATCTCCTTATTCATTCAAGATAAACACTGATTCTTCTGTAAGCATTTAATTATTACAGCTCCCATGAGGCTTTTGATAGTACTTCTGAGATTTTATATGTTGTAGAAACCAATAACATTGTCTGGCCAAGGCTATAGAACAGAGGCTAATTGAAAGGGGACAGGACTTCTCCTATCTGTTAGTGATTTAATCAACTAGCCTGTCTTTTATTTAGTAACCTAGTCAGCTAACCAGCTAGCCTGTGGCATACAGTTAAATACAGCCACAGTTAAATTTTTAGTTGCCACTGTATGGTTTAATGATGTTATAGTTTACCTGGTAGTCCAGGCAGACCATCCCGTCCAGACCCTCCAGGGGATCCGGGGGCACCAACTGGTCCTGGGGAACCTGGGAAACCTGGACTTCCTCTGTCTCCTGGTTGTCCTGGGACATCTAAACCTGGAGCGCCAGAGTCTCCCTTCTCTCCATTTGATCCTGGGAAACCTGTGACGATGATAAAACAATTTCAATCTCAGGATATGGAAATGTCTTTAAACTCCAGGTTCACAGGTTATGAATCATTCCAAGAAGTTTTCATTTTTTATTTTTATACCAAATGCTGTCTGTGTTTTATTCCCTGAGTGATGAGAACCACAAAAAACACCATAAGCAAAAATCTGGCTGCTTTCTTCTTTATCTTCAGGCACCTGCCCAATTCAGTCATGATGCAAGTTAATTGTGTGTTTTGTAAAAGAGAAAGCAGCAAATTACTGAATACAATCTTTTAATTAACACCTTAATTGTGATTTTTAAAATTTCATGTGCGACATGTTTCACCATTAAATGGCCACCAGCCTGAACCTGTATTGGGTTACAATACCTTTCTCGCCTTGGCATCAGGGAGTCGCACGTAACGAAGGGGCGTGTGTCAAAGCGCAGAGGACGGAGCAATGGATTAAGCCGAAGATGAGATAAGGAGAACAAAGTAAAATGCATTAAATGCATTAAGATGTCCTATATGAAGTCGGTTTTCGAAACACTCTGAATATGCATGAGATTAGAGTGCGATGGTGACAGGGTGCAAAAACTGAGGCTGTAAACCGTGAGGTTAGTTTACGATTGGTGTGCTCGCAAAGAAAGAGACTCTTGTGATGTTAAAATGGGAGCCTGATGTGTGTTGCTGTGTGCTACAGAAGCTGTGCAAATAGAGAAACAACGTGTAGAGTGCAGAAGATTGTGACGCAACCAAGACTAGGTGTGAGTGATGTGGCAGTTCTGGTGGCATCTCAAAATGAAAGTAAAGAGGAGACAGATCCATGAAGAAAACATTCACAGATAAAGTTTCCATCCAGTGGTGTGGTAACTGCGGTGCACCTCAAACCCAAAAGGAAAAACTTATATCAAGAAGCAGGGTGACTTTGCTCACGCTTGTCAATCCACCAAACAAAACCCTCAACATTCAATAACGTGCTTTGGGGTGCTCAAATGTTAAGTGTTCAGTCTACATTTTAAACCCCTGCACCAAACTGACATCCAAATACTTTTACAAACTCAAGAAGTGGATAAGTGGGTGATCAGGCACAATGTCTTTGGTGACTTTAACAATCCAAATAAATATACAATCATAAAGACATGTACAGACAATATACAAATGTATCAAATTCTTTACTCAAAGTTACAAACAGGACTACTAATTTCTATTCTATTCTATTTTATTTTATTAAAAGCTTAACGAACTGTCCAGAAAAATTGCAAATCCATCTTATGTGTCGTACCTGGTGGACCCATTGGGCCTGGTGGTCCAGTGAGGCCTGGGGACCCAACTGAACCAGGAGAGGGGGATCCAGGTGGGCCACGAGCTCCAGGGATACCAGGTAAACCAGAGTCACCTGGAGAGAGGAAGTGAGAGTCAGCTCAGTGTACCGTCAGACGGGTTGAGGGGTTTTTGGGTGGACAGGAGACGAAGGAGTAACTGGAGTAACCCATAGAGTAAAATACAGTAACAGAACAACAAAATACCTTTAGGTCCTGGGCCACCATCAAATCCAGATCGTCCTGGTGATCCAGGGCCACCAGGGAGACCGGAATCTCCCTTTGGTCCAGGTATTCCTTTACCTCCGGGTACTCCTGGTAAACCTGGAGGACCATTGAGTCCAAAGCCAGGTTCACCCTGTCATAAGAAAACACAGGGTGCAAAAACTGTAAATTCAGGTCAGGTCTTTTTCTAATCTTTGCTCATCTAAAGACATCTTTTAAATTTCTTTTCTCTGCAGTATGTTGGTTGAAATTGATTAAATCGATCTATTCATCTTGAAATATCTGGAGAAACCAAAAGCAGTAAGATACATGTTTTGGATTAAATAAGCTAAGTTTAGGAGGTTCTGTTATTACAAAAAAAAACTACCCGAAAGTTAGCTTAAATTTGCTATCTTAAGACCTCTTGTTCTCTGTACATAGGAACACCCCATTTTACTCCCAGAAGTATTTGGTTGTACTTTAGCTCCGGGGAATCCAGGCTGGCCGGGGAGGCCGTCCACTCCAGGTCTGCCTGGTCCTCCTGGGCTTCCTGGCTGGCCGGGAATACCTGAGAATCCTGGAGGAGTGAAGGTGAGGGGAATGAAAATGAGGAGGCAGAAGGAGGAGGTGGTAGGAAAAAAATGCTAAAATTACGTAAGAAAATGAGTGGGGAGAACTCTGGGTCTTTACCTTTAGCTCCTGGTGGTCCTGGGAGTCCGATCCCTGGGAGTCCAGGTTCACCCTTTGATCCTGGTGATCCAGGGAAACCAGGCTGCCCGGGCTGACCTGGGCTACCTGACAACAGAAAATTAAAACAAAAAATCAGACAACAGACACATGTGTCATCCTCCCTAATTGGAGGATGTATGTGATCTTCATTCAACTCAGTGTTTTTCCCAATGGGTCCTTTAGTGTAAAATCATGATTGTTTACCTGGTCCACCGGGCAGTCCTGGATCGCCATCCTGTCCTCTGGGTCCTGGCTGGCCTTTCTCTGCTACCGTCAGACCTGGCTCACCTTTAGCACCTGCATGGTGAGAGAAAGCACAGGAGTTAGGTCAGAGAGTCAGGAAGCAAGTTTAAAGTTGTGGACCATTTCTTGACTAAAAAAAAAAGCCACCATGTCCAGTGGATAAAAATCTGTCGTTTACTGTGTCTGTTTGCTATTTGATGCTGAGCAGATAGTGTATCGTTGGCCTTTAGAGCTTTTTTGCTGAAAATGACACTATGAGAGCGCTGAGAGTGTGATCACTGTGAGTGACACCTCTGACATTACACATTGTCATTTAATACATTGTTACTATAAAAAAAGACTCTAGTTTAAAAGTTTAAATCAAGGCACTGTCCCTGAACTTCAGCACAGATGGAAACAGGAAAGGAGCCAAGTTCCTTAATTGGACCATCCACTAAAATTATTGTCTTACCAGGTGCACCAGGCGATCCGGGTCTTCCTGAAACGCCCTGGATACCCTTCTCTCCTGAAGGTCCCTGAGGTCCAAAACCAGGGGAACCTGGAGGACCCCTGTCTCCTGGCAGTCCTGGAGAACCTGGCACACCGGGGGGCCCGATCTCTCCTTTCACCCGCAAAGAGCCCTGTCGCACACAGTAAAAATAAACTTTAGTTATGAAATGGATCATGGAGGGATGGTCTATCCACATGATGGACCAACTGAGTGAAAGCCACCTACAGAAGCTCCTTTTGGTCCAGGACTTCCAGGCTGTCCATCGCGACCGGGTCGACCGTCCAGACCTGGCAGACCTGGTGATCCAGGGAAGCCAGTGTCACCCTTTTCTCCCCTCACACCGCTGACAGTGACGGCATCGCCTGGGTCTCCCTTCTCTCCAGGGAATCCTGGAGAACCTTGAGGACCGGGGGAACCCTGCACAGGAGGAGAAGAAGGGAGCAGATGAAAAGAAGAGTTTTGATTTTAGCACAGGCCATATGCAATCAAAAACTTGACAGTTACAAATTTTAATGGTAAAAATTATACCCACTACGAAAATTAGAAGATAATGAAGATATTATAACCCTTATTTCAAGCTCAGAGAACATTTTCAGGGTTCATTTATGACTCCACCAAGATACAAAACGATATGCATTCAAATAAAAACAATCAGACTCCAATTCAATTCATTCCAACAACATACAAGGTGAAAACATTTTAGAGGCCATTTTCTGAACCTTTTTCCTTTTCTTTTTCAGAAGCCAGCTTCACAAAATCCAATATGAAAATAAATTACAAAGAAAGAAGTACTCACAGCGGGGCCAGATGAACCAGGTGTTCCTGGGAATCCTCTGTCTCCCTTAGTACCTGGGCTGCCAGGAGATCCTAATGGAGGAAACAGGAAAGGATTCTCACAGATAGTGATATTGATATAGATTTACTTGTTGATACCGATCAATGTGTTCAGTAGGAACTTGACTACCATCTATGATTGAACGGGGTTAATCCCAACAGCTTCAAGTACTATAAAGGCAAAAAGGACTCTGGGAGAGCCACGCCCAAAATGAATTAATGCTAGACATAACTGTGCCCTCTTACCTGGGAATCCAGGCTTTCCTGCAGGTCCTTGGGGTCCAGGGATGCCACTGGTGCCACCAAAGCAGTTCACACAGGTGTCGCCTTTATCACCTGAAGCAGCAGCAGATCAGTGATATCAGTGTTTCCTCAGTCGACCACCTTAATTATATAATTACTATCTATTTCACATGAACTTACAAAACATTGTTCCTGCTTGTGTATTTATTGTCAATTCTTTTCATGCGAGACATCTTTACACAAGAGTGTTTGCACCACCACAAGCCTATTATTTTTTATTGCTGGTCTACTATATATTTTGACTTTGATGATTCAGCATTAATCCGAACATACTGGGGTTGAGTGCAGTGACTCATTATCTACTATACATTTAACCATCACGTGAATAAGGAACAGTTGTGAGATTTGTGAATGAACTCCAGCGTCTCTATATTCTCTCACCTTTCTGACCGGTTTCTCCCGGGTAACCTCTGTCTCCTTGCACGCCAGGACGCCCAGGCTCTCCAGGAAGGCAGTTTCCTGCAGATGAATAGCCGGGAGGTCCAGGGGGCCCAGCTGGACCTTGGAGTCCTTGACCTCCTGGACGACCAGGGGAACCTGGAAGGGAGAGTCCTGGAGCACCAGGTTCTCCCTTCTGACCTCTCTCTCCTGGGTAGCCTGGAGATCCAGGCCCACCACCACCACCAGATGCTGGAAGTCCTGGTACTCCTGGAGGTCCCGATAAACCTGAAGAAGACAAGAGGTGTTAGCAACAATGTTTTGAGAAAAAATGGTTTCCTGTCAATGCTGAAAGAGGTTAAATTAAAGCCAGCAAGCAAATAATAAACTTAAATGCATCTAAATGTTTTATGTGTGTGTGAGTGTGTTTCTGTTCTTACCTGTTGGTCCTCTCTCTCCTTTGATTCCTGGTGATCCTGGGAACCCGGGCTCACCTTTAGGACCAACCCGACCTCCCGTGTTCCCACCAATCACCTGGTGTGACAAACAGATGTAAAATAAATTCAGAACAAAATTCAGAGGAAAACGTTGTTCCTAAACTGGTCCTAAGGCTCAAAATACTTTGGAATATATTTACAAATATAATTAAATAAAGTAAAAAAAGATTAAGCTAGACGGAGAAAGATACAATCACCTCGTGGTCAGAAGAATGTGATGCATGCGTCACCTAACGTAAACTGCATTTTTCTTTTTGCCCTTTTTAAACTTCAAGTGGCTTCAAGTATCCAAACAATGGATTTTTTAGAGAAACAAAATAATGCTTCAAGGTAAGAAATTATATTAGGCAAATTAAGGCAAAAAAACATCTCAAGAGAAAAGAGCACCTGCACACTGAAAAGCTCCAAAAAGTCAATTTATTTGGTACAATTATGACATTTTGAAATAATATCTTTATTACATTATATTTGATGATGTTGAGACATGTTGGAGCTTTTTTTTCTCTTAATCAACAAAGTAAAAATAAGCAAAGCCAATGTCACCACCCAGTGGTTAGAAGAATGTAATGCACTGAGATGTCGCTTCCAATAGGCAGTATTTACTTTTCTTTTTTTTTTCTTCTTTCCTTCTTCATTTTTTACTTAATATTTTTATTGTTAAGTAGAAGTGTTCATCATAAATACACACATTCACACTAGTGGAGCAACCAAATCCAAGTCATGCCTTTCTTAAAGACCACTTACACAGTATTTGCAAAAATGAGTTGTCAAAGCAAATTATCTGAGGAAGCTACTGCTGATGAAGTTGAACACACCAGGAAGCTACTGTAATCTAATAAGTGAGCCTTAGGTTGAGATTATGTTGTCAAAAGGAGAATAAAGTAGAAAATACACACCGCTCCTGGGGCTCCTGGGTATCCACGGTCACCTTTTAGTCCCTAGAAAAGAAAGACAGAAGGACAATCAATGACATCTTCTTATAATTCGTTTTATGATTTTTTAAATTTAAACTTTGCAAAGACCTACTCTTTCGCCATCCCTGCCTGGAGGACCTGGCAGGCCTGACTCTCCTTTACTTCCCTGATAGAGATGTGAAAGAAAGTGGAGTGAGATATGAAAAAAAGGCAGCGATATCAAAAATCGATTGGTATAATTTTGTCAGTGTTTGTTGGTAGCACTTACCGGGAAGCCTGGAGGACCGGGGTCACCGTCTTTGCCTGGTTTGCCCTGTAAAGAGAAGGAAATGGCAATCAGGGTTTATGCGATTTTAATGATAGAGAAGATGTACAGAGAGTAATACATTTTAAATGTCATACAAATAAAACACATGTGCTACTACTATCTTTGTGTGAACAGATTCGAGTTTACCCCTTGACAGTGAGGAGAACTTTTTGGAAAGTCAGGACAACTCATTCTATCCTCACTTCTTCAAAGGACTGTGTGAAGGTTCTTATTTGGATTTTGTGATCAATGTTAGAATTAGGTTAACTTTAGGCTAGTGTTTCCCAAACTGGACCCTCTTTATTTTTAAGTAATCGCAAGGCCCTTTACATATAGAGCAGATCAAGACCATATAATATTTAAATTTAAATAAAAGACCCAACATTTCCACATGAGCAAGCACTTGGCGCCATTGGCAAGGGAAAACTCCCTTTTAATGGGAAGAAACCTCAGAACCGGACTCTAAGTGGGCGGCCCTCTGCCTCGAGCACTTAGAGCCATCACAAAACTACCAAAGAGACTCTGTTGGGTAAAACATTCACAGCTGGTGACTGTCAAACCTTCAGAGTGGTGTCTGCTTAAGGTTGAATACAAGTTATGAAGGTAGAGGGGAAAAGGTGACCACTGGTTTGGGATAACAGCTGCGTGTAGATGTGACAGTTGAGATTGAAATGAGGAAATATTAAGAAATATGAATTTGACTAAACTCACCCGTTTGCCAGCCTCTCCTAGTTCTCCTTTTTCTCCTTTCTGGCCACCAGAGGGACCCTACGACCACAACGAAACATACGTTAACAACCCGGTTTTTCCTCGTGGGGTGACACGTTTCCTGTTTCTGTTTTCTGAAGAGTGTAACAGCTTTCAAATCAAATAATCAAATTCTGAAGGATCCGAATCAAATCATTTTGAGGCTTGAGGACCATTCACTTCTCTGTGATGTGGTGCACCTACAGTAAAGGCATCCTGTTATTTATATTATGATGTTTACAGATGTCAAAAGATGCTTACAGGTGGTCCTGGATAGCCTGGGTCACCTGGGGGTCCGGGAATTCCTGAGTCACCCTTTAGAGAAGACACAAAACAGAAAATTCAAAATTACAGCCAAACAATATGACTGGTTGAAAATTTTCACATTTTCTGGGGCATGAGCTAAGGCCAACAAAATGTTTGAAAGATAGAAGTACATGAATTTAGAAGTAAAAGTTGTTGCACTTTACTTTAAGTGCTCCTATTTATCTACAGTAGTCTACAAAAATGTAATGAATGGTTCATCACACACTATCTTCTACAATAAAATGAATGACAAGGTAGTAAAACACAGTAGTAATCAGAAGCTGTAATTGTTGACAAACATTGTGCATTAAAATGTATTTACTTATTACATATTTTCTTAAAATGTTGTGACATAATAGCTACATAAACCATGCATTAAATGTCTGAAAAGTGCTTATAAATGCTAAACAGAGGGACCTAAAGTAAAGAGTTACTAAGTTAGATGTGTAACTCCTTTCCTACAAACTGTACAGCTTATTTCCTTCATGCATCATCATATATTTAGTTAAGTAAAAATGTTGACAAACTAAAGCAATATGTTAAAAGGAGTTGTTTCGTGTCTAACTACCCTGTGAATACATTATGTTTTGAGGGCAACAGTTGCAGAGACAATCTTCTGCCATCAAGTGGCTGCAGTGAAAATTACAGCCTGAGTAAAAAAAAAAAAAAAAAAAAAAAGCTCAAAGCTTCTCTCTAGTGGTGAGAAAGGGATGAACTGGGTGGGGGGTAAAAACACTGTCAATTCAGTTGATTCATTTTTACATTTGTAGATAAATATCATGGCATAATATTAAATCATATAATATAATAATCTGCAAAGAATTGAATCAGCTAAAGAAGCTTGATTATTGGATACTTTATATTTTATGTCAATTTCCGTTGCCTCAAAACAACTATTAACTTTGCATTGTCTCGTGTCAGATTAAATAACGAGTTGTGCTGGTATAAAAATTGTATATAAATACACATAAAGTTATAAGAACTCTCTCTCATTTAAGCACACCCCTCCAAACATGCTTGGTGTGACTGATGTGACATCGGTGACACTGTCAGATGCAGGTTGGTTGTCTTACCTTGTCTCCTCTCTGGATCTCTGTCTCAGGTGGTCTCTTCTGTTCCCCTACCTGCCCTGGAGGGCCGGGAGGTCCTGGCAAACCTGTCTCACCCTGTGTTCACATACAAAATTTGATTAAGGATTTCAACAAAAGGACAGAAAAGCGTTCTTATGCTTAAATTGGACGCTCTTCCTCAGTGATTTCTGTTTGTAGACAAGTACCTTGTCTCCTTTGGGTCCTTGGAAGTTCAATCCCATGTTTCCCTGTTGGAGAGAACAGACAGACACAACCTCTCAGTTTCAGTTCTTCATGGCAAACAGGATAAAAAAAAGACAAAGTAGATAAATGTAGGGATTATCATAGGTTGACTGAAAAGTGTCTGAACTCACTTTGGGTCCTGGAAGACCGGGAGGACCTGGAGGGCCCTGAAACACAACACCAGAAACAAATAATGTTAATTTTAACTTCACAGTCATCATTCAACTGAAATCAAAACATACATGAAATTTACATTAAACGTCAGCGATATTATGAAAGGAGCTACAATCCTTTACCTCATAGCCTCTGGGTCCTGCAGGGCCAATTGGACCTTGATACCCAGGGGGTCCTGGAGCGCCCTGTGGTATTTACAAACAGAAAGCATATTAAACACTTGAAAAGTCTTTTAAACTTTACTCTTTTAGTTTACATCCTTTTTGAGTGATTGTTTTACTGTGGAATACAACTCCTAAAATCTTTCAAGTTGCAATAACGGACATGTCGTGGTGAAATGCTAAATGTTTGACAATGATCATGAATATGGGAAAGAGTGTAGATTAGAGTTGGAGCACATGTTTTTTGGACGTTATTTTAAATTTTAGACAATGATAACTCATCCACCACTGCTAGGATGGAGGTTCCTCTAAGGTGACTTTTTGTTTTGACTTATTGTAAAATTAGTGTTCAATTAAAGGCTCATGATATTAAAATCCATTTTTTTGTCATTTCAACAGAAAGAATACAAATTTGAGGGGAAACAGTGATTGTCCATGTAATTTCAGTATGTAAATGACCAAATTTAAAGAGTGAGTGTCAGTCGTGTTGGACTCCAATACCGTATTCTAGTACTGTTATTACTTTCTTTATATATTTATGTATTACAGGAGAAGAAAAATAAAATGTTCAACAATTGGTTTCCGTTTCGAGAGGACTCACAGGAGTTCCTGGCAATCCAGGTAATCCCACTGCTCCTTTTTCTCCCAAACTGTTTGTGGCAATCACATCACCTGGGTCTCCCTGTAGAAGACAGAAAAACACAATCAGATAAGCTTAGATGGAAAACAATGTAATACTTGAACATATCCAAGGTTTGTTATTTTAAAATGTCAGATACTGTTTCACGTCTAGTTTTAGATTAATCTCTCATTATATGCTGCTGATAACAAAACAAATGGCACAGCACCATCTTATGGCAAAAGCATAAAACAACACCTGCTAGACAGTTCAAAAGAAAAGGCTTAAAGTCGCATTAACTTTCAATTAATTTAGATGTTTTTTAAAACTCAGTAACTAAAGATCAGATATAATAGCTGGCCTGGGATATTTATGATTATATTATATAGCCAAGAGAATGATTACATTGCCTATAAATATATTAATTTGTTTACAACACAGAAGAACAACAAGCACAAATGGAAATATTTCTAATTTTATTTACTTTTAATTTTCAAAAATCAGTTTATTCTTAAAAACAAAATATAGTTTATTTGTCTTTTTGAGGTGTTTCTTTGACAGTGTTTGATTGTTTGCAGCTTTATTTGAAACTAGTGAATAATAATAGCAATAAAAAGTGAATATTAACTTGATCATGTCAAAGACTATCATGTTATTTGGTAGCCTATTACTATTACTAACAGGTGGGGACCTCTGCTGGTCACTTCAGAAAACACTATTGGGAAGGCCATACAGACTACTTCCACATATAATGAATTAAGCTACATTCACACTATGCAACTACATGTCACATAATTTTTGGATAAAAAATAATTCACATTTACATTAAAACCTGGTCGAAATACACCAGTTATGATACTACTCTTACCTTTTGTCCTGGCAGACCAGGTGGACCCTACAAAGCAGAAAAGGACAAGTTTGAAGGAACAGATCAAAACCAGAGAGGACATTACTTATTACGTTTAAAAGTCTTCTTCCTTTAACAATGCAAACTTACCTGCCGTCCTTGCGATCCAGGGATTCCTGAATTTCCTGGGAAACCTCGGTCACCCTGGAGAGAAGCAGAAGCATTAAACACAGAAGCATTACAATGTTTTTTCTTTTAGCAAAAATCCCCAAATGCTCAAAATCCCTGTGCATAAAAATAACACGCCATTATTCAAGGATTCCCAAGTCTGACTATTCCTGGATCATATCCTCTATAATATTGTCGGAAAACAATTTAATGTTTTTAAGGTTACTTTTGCCATTTTTGAAAGGCTTTTCATCACATACCTTTGTCCCATTGCAACCTGGTGTTCCTCTTGGGCCTGGAGGTCCATCCTGCCCTGGCAGACCCTGGTAAACAGGAAGTAAACAGGAAGTTACATCTCACATGCTACCTGGTTTTGGCTGAGATAATAGAGAAGGATTTGGTTGTATTTTAGATGATTAGAAACTCACTGGAAGTCCTGGTGTTCCTGGAAATCCTGGCAAACCTGGAGGTCCCTGTTAGAAGGAAAACATTGAAAAACAGTCATTTTCAGCTTCAAGGCAGCAGAGCATGTCAAACACAGAGCATCCAGCTCACTGTGTTAAGTGACTCTGTTTGAAACAAGGACATCTGCTGGTCAGAAGAGGGTATTACAAGCAAAGATAGACGACAATTCCCTTTCTAATCAACTGGAGAACCGACATAAACTGAAATTAAACTGTTCTGCTTTACTAAATGATTGGAAAAGCCTGAATTGAGGAAAAATATAAAGCAAATTTGGTCAGAGAGTGATTTTTTTTCTCAATGCGATAATATCTGTGAATTAAATTGTAAAAATGAGACACTAAAAACAAAGGACAGGTAACAAATCAAAACAGGTATGTACTTACTCTTATTCCTTTTGGACCACCTAGTCCTGAAGGTCCATCACTTCCCTGAGAGGGAAAACAGCACACAGAAACAATTAGAAACTACATTACACTACATGTTGTCTTTAACACCAAGAATCAACAACTATTCAATACCAAAAGCTAGTACTGAGTTTTGTTTACCTACTCCATTATCAGAAAACCAGATTTTAATTATACTTTTGCTAATTTTCTAACATATCGCCTTACTTCTGACACTATTTAAACACTCAGACAGCTTCTTGGACTAGACTTAATCCCTGTCCAGGCTTCTGTAGAGGAATTTATTTCTATACAGCAAAGTAAGATGAGGTATTAAGTAAAGTATTGTTTTGGTATTGGTACTATATTGATATTGGCATTATATTGATACCCTGCCCTAATTTTAGATAATACTAAACCCTCAATATCTACCTTATCACCTACAGTAAAAACAGTTTCCCCCCAAAATGATTCAAATCCAACTGGAAACGGGATCAAACGTCCTCTTTTCTTGACTAAAAGTGAAGCTACTTTTCATGACTTTCCCTTTTTTTCCACTCATCTGTTCAAGTAAAACCAACAAATTTTGACGTAAGAATGACAGCTACACATCTCCCCTTCCCTCCTTTTTCTGATTGTTATAAAGCACCGCCAGACTTCAAACCGACCCTCAACCCACCTTTTCTCCTCTGGGTCCGATCGGCCCCTCTGGTCCGGGGAACCCTGGGACGCCTGGCTGTCCGGTGAGACCTGGGAAACCCCTCTCACCCTGCACACGATGACACAGATAACTGTCAGTGCATTTGGTCACGTGGCACATTTCAAGACACGTGTACAGTACATAACACACCTTCACATGTGCACACAAACATTGAACAAATACAGCACGTTGTTTCTCATTAAAATGAAGAAAAAGGTACATCAAATGTTCCTCTGTACCACTGTTAACAGTCACTTTGTTTTCTCTTCACTAATAAAAGACTTTATATGTTCATACATCAGTGTACAATCATACAATCGTGCAACCAACTGAATATTCTACGTTATGCTTGTGAATGTTGTGCTCTACCTTGGTTCCTTTTACGCCACTGCAGTCACATTTGGATCCCACGCATCCATGGCAAGCCTATTGAAACACAAGAGAGAGACAAAAAGAGACAACTTGTCATTCATTTTACCCTTATTGTGTCAGGGAAAAGTCGTGCAGCGAGTTATATTATAGACGAAACCACACAACAGTAAAACGCTTAAAGGGGACATACTATGCTTTTTATGATTTACTGCTATTTTTATGCTGTTATGATATTGGACATCTGGTCAATGTACCAAAACTTGAGGTGAATGTATGTAAAAGGCTGAACTGAGAAGCTGCATAAAGTGCCAGTATAAGATAAATAAGGAGGGTTTTTTTAAGTATGCAAGTTTTGTAGATTTCCTTGTAAAATTAATTTACAAAAAAAGAAGTTGAAATGTGGCACAAAAACCTACTGAGGGCTCTTTCCATCCTGATTTCTGTTTGCATGATTTTGCACACAGCACAGGTTGCTGCATATTCACTTTGCTCCTTCACACCCCTAGAGGGCACTCCATCATTAAGCCACAGCACTGTCTTGTATTTCTTCCCACAGAGAAGCTCGATTCAATAGATTCTCCTGCAGGTTTGTTTGGGGACGAGATGACAGGTGCAAGGTCAGTGCGACCCAAACAAGAAGCTAAACTTTTTCTATCTAAAATAAAACACTATTTTCAGGAATGATATCTAATTAACTTGTGGAAATGCTTCCCGGAGGCATAAAGAGAGATAAAAATACAAGAGAAGCGGGTTAAAGGGAAAGCAGAGAAGGGAGGGATGGCGCGACGGAGGCCAGTGCCAAGCCGTTGATTAACTTTTCCCATGCTTGTTGACACAGTGAATGCCAGACGGGCATCGATTGCACGCATGCCAGGCAGTCAGGTTGTGAGAAAGACAGAGAAGCAGAGAGCGCACGAGAGAGGACAGACAAGTCAGCATTCTTCTGTGTCTGCAAACCTTCTGTATGTCCGACGGTTTTAACGGTACTCACAACACACAATGACTAATTGTCCAGTTTAATCAATAAACCAATTACTTAAAAATGAGACAGAACGGTCCAAAAGAAAGTCCACAACTCAAAGATATATAAAAACAGAGAAAAGCGTCACATCTTTGCATTTGAGAGCCTGAAACAAGTGACCGTTTATTTTGTTTAAATGAGCAATTGATCATCAAACTTGCTGCCGATTAATCCCCTTATCAATCAACTAAGCTGTCAGAGCTCTGGCATACAGTTAATTTAGACACAGACGTCTCAACCGAGGGACTTTCCAGAGATGCTACTTCCAAACTGACTCCCTCATACCCAGGAGCAAAGGTTAAAACAGCTAATAGACAATTCAATCAGTGTGGTTTGTTTTGACTTCCCCTCCCCCGGTTTTGATATCGATATAAATCAAAGTATCCCCAGTACTGATCTAATACCTGCTGTTTTGTGATGAATAAGGCGATATACTCTACCGGCTTTGGATTTGTGACCTTAAAAACTGAGTCTGCATGTAGCAAAAACATTGAATTGTATAATGACATAAAAAAGGTATTTTATACAATACACAAATCATTAATGGGATTAGTCTCATTATAATACTAATCTCTTTGGTTGACAATGCCTGGGGCCAGGAAAAGTCTGCACACCCAAAATTAATAATCATGTGAAAAGTGCATCACTTTGAGATACAGGTATATGAATAGGTGCAATATGAATAACTTAACTCAAAGCTGAAACAAGTAGAAATCAACCGTGAGCAAATATTTTGATTGCCAGTTATAATTAAAGTCAATTATGAAGTGAAAATTCAAATTGGACTCTAAAAACTGTAATTTTAACCTGTGTTCTGACATTTTACAGACTGAATTTAAATAAAAAATTGATTTCAGCCTATCCATCCCAACATGAGTGTTATGAGTTGACACAAAGTGTGACCCATCAAAGCTGCAGAGTGTTTGCTTGAGTGTGTTTGTCCGTATTAAGTTACAATACATGACTGTACTGTGTGTGTGTGTGTGTGTGTGTGTGTGTGTGTGTATTTCAACACTATGTGGATAGAATATCAGGTTCCCAGCATGCCTCTCTGCACTCTCACTGACAACATTATGACACTTCCTCAAAGGCCAAAGGTCAACATCAAACCATAGTGTAGAGTGTAGATACTACTAAAGTTATGAACCGCCTCTCAAAGTGGATTTTAAATGTAAAAACATTCATATAATTTCACATTGTTACATAACTGAATGTTAAGACTGTAACTATTATATTAATCCTCAAATATAATTATATCGAATTCTATTCTATTCTATTCCATTCCATTCCATTCTATTCTATTCCATTCCATTCCATTCCATTCCATTCTATTCCATTCCATTCTATTCTATTCTATTCAATTTTATTCCATTCCATTCTATTCCATTCTATTCTATTCCATTCCATTCCATTCTATTCTATTCTATTCCATTCCATTCTATTCTTATATATATCAATATAAGAATTCTTCTACTCCTAACTTATATCGGTATCGGCATCAGCCCCAAAAGCGCATATCGGAAAACATACACACTAATACTGATATATCTGTTATAGGTTGAGCTCTAGTGTAGATATTTAAACATTACATATGCCACATTCCTCTGTGTGTGTGTGTGTGTGAGTGTGTGTGGGTGTGTGTGTGTGTGTCCAGGATGTATCCTCAGTTATAAACCAGCTGTTAACCACAGACTGCTCTGCGCTCATAGATGACCACTGGCCACAACGCAGCGCAGCATGTAGCAGCTTATCTGCCTTCCTGTTGCGGCTCAGGGAGGCTAAAGCAAGGCACTGTTCATCACATCCACGGGGTTGATGGTTTGATTCCCTTCTTTCTGCAATGTCACCGTCACTTATAGAGCGCTTTGGATTAAAAGATCCAGTGAATGTCGCATGTTGGCGGTAAACACAAAACGTGTGCTGACTGTTATCTGGACCGGAGGAGGGTAGAGGGGTTATCTACAGACACACACATGCCTGAATACATTTGCACATGGGTAGTCAAGTGTGTGAGTGTGTGTGCGTGTGTGTGTGTGTGGAGGTGTTTTTACAAGCCCTGGATCTCCAGATTAGTCTCTGGTCTGCTTCAGCTCAATGGAGTCTGCTCTCCCACGCCCAGGCCTGCAGCTCACACTCTTTTCAAGTCCATCTCTCTTTCTGTCCATCTGTTTTCCTGTCGTCTCTTCCCTCATCCCTCCTTTCTTTTTTTTTTGACTTGTATTTATGTAGAAAAGCATGACAGAGCTCACCTGCTCTTACAATGGATTTAACACAGTCACAGACGGTGGCTCATTAACTCTGAAAGTCCCCCAAGAATTTGACTTTTCCTAAAACTATGTTGTGTAGCACCACCTACTGTTAAAAATAGTGAAGATTAATCCATATTTACACCTAAAACCACCACCAGGTAATATTTACCCTGATATGACACACATTTACGAATGCACAGGTAACATTTAAACCTTTTTAACTTACTAAGCATCAGCATTCGTTGGAAGGTGTTTACCACGGATGTATTATAACAGCTGGTGGCAGCACACCTGTAATGTCGTAGGAATCAGTGCCAACCCATATCATGGATTCAAATCCATCAGCACACATTTGCCTCTTCACGGTCGTGCAGCATTCATGTCCTCACATGTAGTATAAACATGCTGGTTAACAAGTGTTCACTTTAACCCCTCGGCAGCAGTTTCAGGCAGAAGATGTGTGAGTATGTTTTTAGGTTCAAGTACTGTCTATCAATGAATGTAAATGTACAGAAGTATGTTCTGCAGGTACTTTTTCTTGAGACAAATGCATTAATGCCTTCAAGAAATGAAGAAATGACATTATACTTTCCTCCAATGAACGTCTCAAAAATATCTACTTTCCAGCTCTGCAGCAACAAATCAGTGATTATTTTAACAAGGCAAGAGACTAAAAAAAAGATGCCATTTCACTTAAAGTGATCAAAGATGCAACTCGTACCGAAGCAAACATCTTGTGACGCCGTTATAATCATATAACTTGAAAATGGATGGTATTTTAGCTGAATTATACCCTATTAAATTCATTGCTCTGAACATCAATTTAATTATTTCACTCATGATCCTTTATTTTTAGTTTTAGAGGCCAGAACATAGTTTTTGAAGCAGAAATATGCTTTTTTAATCATCTCATGACACCTCAGATATATCTTATAATCCCTTTGACATAATACACATCAATAATTTTAACATTGTGATAATGATCTACCTGTGAGTAAATGCATCATGTGGCCATTATCACTTCATAAACAGGGTTAAAGTGACTAATGCTGTCAAAGATTAAATCATGGCATAATTTATTGTTACACTATTGTTTTATGATATTAAGTGTGAACATGTTTTATAGTTCTTATGAATGTGTGCTACTGTGGTTAATGAATAATGCACAGTGGTTATTTATTGCACAATCTGGCAGTTTCAGTTCAGTTTGGGTCACGTCTGATTGACTTTAACCATTTTGCTTAGTTAATGATAATATTGTGCTGTTTCCACAAAGCAAGTAAGAGCACAACTTGCCCGAGGCTGAGGTGTTGCTCTGTGTTTTATGGGGTTTGATTTAAAGCAAATTTGTCTGCCTTCAGGGGATAAAAGAAAACAAAAAACAAGTGTCTGAGCGTGGCTAAAAAATCTGCCTAAATACAGCGTTAAAAGCATCCCTCTCTCTACCCTCTCGTTTACCCCCACAGCACTGACGGGGCATGTAATCCACTTAGAGAGGTCAGTGAACTCCAGATATTTGCTCCACTCCCTCTGTCTCTATCGCTCCCTCTCTCTCTCTCTCTCTATCAGTTCTCTCCTCACCTCCGTCCCACTTTTTCCATCACGCCAACCCCAGCCTGAGGGGAGGTAAAAGGGAAGGCTCGTACTCTGAGGCCCTTGCAAGCCAGAGCTGACAAGCCTCGGCCGGCCCGCTCGCTCAGCAGCACCGCTGGAGGTCCGTACAGGACAGGTAATAACAGCCAGAGTCATGACTGCAGGGGTGCAGCTCTGGCATGAGTGGTGAATGTTCAATGTGCACAATTTGGGGCTGAAATGAGCCAGTAAACGTGCAAAAAGTATCATAAATGTATATTCACATGGGGGTTGAATACATGATCTTAAGCTGCACTAACACCAGACTTGACAAGTGACACTCTTGCTTATTTTCAACCTGACAGCCATCGCTTGGTTAGCTCACATATAACTCGAAAATTTCACAAAAAAAGTGTATAAGTACAAGATGGTTTTGTTGTTGAATTTAAGTACTGCAACATTTTTATTTAGCCTCTTCAGCAGACTGTAGAGGAGACACTACAGTACATCTCATCAGATATCAGATATTCAATGTTGTAGCTTTAGCAAAACTTTAGCTACTTTGCAGCTAGTTAGCTAGTTAACAGCTCTGCAGCTAACTCTAAACTAAGCCTAGCTAATATTTATGTTTTATATTGCACATGGTTCAGCTTATGGCACAGTTATACAACATACTGTATCTATTATACAAGACGTCATTTAATTCAAATTTTAGGTTGCCTCTTTAAGATCTAGTCAGGGAAAACAGAAAGTTAGCTTTTTAGGCTAACTCTAGCAAATTTACAGCTCTTTTATTTTTGCAATTGATTAATTAGCATTGTCCATGTCAAATAAAATTGTTCTGAAATATGTCTCCAATTAACTCTGGCACAAAAAATACAGTTACGATACGATTTATTTCTGCTAAGTGCTTTTTGGAAAGCGCTAACAAAAACTAGCTATAGAAGGCTGAAATAAAGTAAATGTTCAAAATTTGCCAATTACTGACTTAATTGGCAACTATTTTGATAATTGATTAATCTTTTTGAGTCAGTGAATTTACATTTGTCACCATTTTCTGACATTTTATGGACCAAACAACTAATCGATTAATGGAGAAAAAGAGAGAGGTCTATAAGGAGTGATGGAGAGGTGAATCAGCCAAGGTGAGGACGGGTGTGGGAGGAGGAGGTAGAGGAGGAGGAGGTAGAGGAGGGGGATGAGGAGGAGGGGGATTGAGCGGAAGGCATGCACCCGGGGATTAGACTGGCGAGACTGGAATTCCCCCGCTCATCAAAGACTGATGATTAGACACCTATACACACTGCCCTGCCCTGGATAACACACATACACACACACACACACACACACACACACACACACACACACACACACACACACACAGATACATACAAAGACACACACATAAAGTATGCATTCATGCAGCGTTAAAACAAACACATTCATACTGTAGCGAGCACAAATACTCTAGTACACACAGCTGCAAAGACAAGCTAAGACGGTATCATATTTCCCTCTTTAAAGATCATTAACACACACACACACACACACACACAAACACACACACACACACACACACACACACAAACACACACACACACACACACACATACACAGATTGTGAAACCCCCGATTTGACCACAGCACCACAACTAATAACTTCTGCTGATCAGCAGCTCAGCAGTTACTAACCGCAATCGAAGACTAGCGCCAACATGTTCGAAACAGACTGGCACACTGCACACACACACACACACACACACACACACACACACACACACACACACACACACACACACACACACACACACACACACAAACACACAGATATATGCATGCAGTGTTGATTCTTCTACAGCTGCATTGCCTGATTTAGTGTTCTGATAACACTTAAAGGACTAATCCGTAATATATTTCTGACCACACACCTTAATGCTTGCATGCATTTACCCACACACACTAAAGTCCTGTTATAATTTCTACTCTTTCATGTACACTTTGCAACATGTGTTTTAGCTCAAGTTGGAGCAGGAAGATAACAACCATCATCACAGCGAGCTCCAACTCTCAACTATTATCCAGTTAGTTCACTTGGCTCTGTGTGTGGGCTTCATCCAATGACCTTACCTGTTCTGTCTATCTCTGCCATCAAGGCCCCATCTATGAATACCTATAGGGGGATCTCTGATTGGTTGCTATTTACAGAGCTCTACCCCTATCTATCCTTATAATAGATGGGGTCAAGGCCAACATGTATCTAATAAAGCTTCTGTATAATGTCGACTTGTGGACAGGTCATCTCAACTACCACAAAATGACAGAAGATAGAAGATAGGAGGTGGTTTCTTCATAGCATGGGACAGAAACCATTGAGCGATTTGGTTAAAAGCAACCAAGAATATAGAATATAGTCACTGTGATCTGCTATTAAAACAGGAGGCAAATTGTGCTGCTATGTGGTTTCTCAAAAACCACCACGATTACATCTGTGGTTTGTGGTTTAACACCTTTGCATCATATGGCTTGAAATCAGATAACAATCTGTAAAGCTAATCTGTCCCTGGGGCATAAAGTCACCAGGTATGAATGAGGTTTCTGACTTGTTGATGCAAAATCAGCAAATTAAGTGTTTTGTGTTTGATTGTAAATTAAAAAAAGATCTGTTTATCCTTTTTTTTTTATTTTTTTTTTTACAAATGTTACTCATGCAAACCATCTTTTAATAGTAATGAAAAATGGCTTCTGGGCTAACTCTGGTGCACTTACAGAAATATGTATTATTGTGCAATCTCCTTGTTAGATGAACCAATGAATAAATAAATACAATTAAATCAATATATGTTTAAATTTGGATTAATGGTTAAAATCTAGAGATACTCAAAGATCTAGATGTCTATGTAAAGTTACGTAAATGTGTAAAATGTAGTTTCACAGCTCAGCATCCACGTCTCAGTGTGTGAGTCCTGGTCCATGTGTTGAATATCTGTGTGTTTCAGTGTGTGTGTGTGTGGGTGTGTGTGTGTTTGTCCTGTTCTGGAGAGTGGCACTCCAGGCTCCGAGCCGCTGCGTCAAACCGTTGATCCCTTTCATCGCGGCTGGACTTTGACTACTTCAAGGTGCTGACGCCCCGAGAGCGACGACTAACCTAAATATTTTCACTTCCGCACACACACACACACAAAAAAAAAGATCTGGCCTATGTGTGTTTTGACTCGCTGGCTCTCTGGAAGAGGAAGACCCCCCGACTGACACACTCCACGTCTCACACTCATGTCACACACATGGCACGCTGCTTCTCCAGGAATTCCATTGATATTCCCAGGAATTCTCTTTTCTTCTCAACGCAATTTTCTTTCTCCTTTTTTCTTCTCTTTTCATTTGGTCTAATGAATGTTGACCCCTGTGATCTCCCGCTGAGAGATACCTGCAGGGAGAGACTTTAAAGTTTTGAAGGCTCTCCCTCCAAAACTACAAAATCATGTGACTTAACCTGATTTTATAGTTTCTAATGAAAACTGCAAAACATTTTTCTTTATCTATTTGATACAGATATGTGGCACTTAAGAGGATCTCGAAGAATTTATCAAGCAAATTACGTCGTAATGAGTCTTAACTATTGTAAATGCCAGAGATCAAAGGTCAGAGATAATAAAAAAAGCTCTTCTAGCATTATCACAACAACACATGTTAAAGCTAAAACTAGTTTAAATGCAACCTGCAGAGATCACTTGGCTCCCGACGAAGCGCTGGGGACACATAAACACACAAACTCCCTTCCTTAAACTCTCTCTCTCCTTCCATACATCTGTGAAAACACACCTCGCTCTCTTTGTTGCGTTGCATTTTTCTTCAACATGCACCGAACCATAAAGAAAACATGGAGCTATATGGGTTTGAAGTTGTTCTATAATGAGGTGGAGGTTAATGGGTCTTGCCACTGCAGGGATTCAACATATGTTTCCCCAGAGCCTAGAGGCCCTGCTGGCGATTTATGGGTACTACAGTGAATATGTTTGTCAAATGAAAGTAACAAAAACACTCACACGCACACACATAAAACATGAGCATCCAGATGGGATTCTATCTAAACACGGGGCCCCGAGAGGTGAGAGGTGTGTGCGTCACTAATACCCTGCTTGTGTATGGTAAGAAAACTCAGGGGTGAGAAGAGCATCATATCTCACCTGCTGTCCAAAATAGTTTTCATTTCACAGGAGTGTGTTTATACATCTGCAAAGAGGTATCTTAAGACTTAATCCATGCAAATTTGACTTGTGGTTACTTTCTCCTTAGTCGATACAGTAAAACATGTCTGCAAAAGCCATAAAGTTGGAAAAAAGTTTGGATGTTATTTGACAAACTGCTGCAAGGAGGGGCAAAAAAGAAAGCACTGACTTTCTAAGCAAATATAAAACCTTTGTTTGTTGTGCATACTCATACTCATTGCACTGACTTTTTGAGCTTCAATGGGGTTTTACAAGGTGCTCATATCATTTAAAATGCATTGCACATTGTTTACTTTGAAACTTGCATCAACTGTTTATGAATCTATAATCTACAATCTGCAAGAGCAACCCTGAATATGCAAATATTCACTGTTATATCAATCGTTTCTGTCAGTACTTGTTCCAGAAAATGTCCTCACGTGGATCTTGTAACCAGGGGGAGGCGTTTTAACTTCTTCTACTGGCAGATATGACAACCCAGCCTAGCCCAGCCTGGCCACACCCGGCCCTGCCTCGCACAGGTTCAAACATGCCCCTCCACCTCCCCTCTGCAATGCTCCACATACATCACCACTTGGCACGGTGCATCGTAGCTACGGGCAACAAGAAATTAGAGAGGGGGAGCGGCGACTTGCCAGCTGAATACCTGGATATGTGTAGCCTGGGGGGATAGACTTGAGAGGCAGGTAGAAGGAGGGAACAGGAGGGAGCAGGAATGGCAAGACAGGAGTACAAAGGTGAAAAGGGAGAGAGAGACCAAAGAGGACAAGAAATGAGGAGACAAGGAAATACAGATAGAGAAAGGAAAGGGAGGGAAAGAGGGTTACTTTCTAAATATGCTTAAAAATCGCACAGATAAGATCTGGATTGTGGGATTTGGTGTTCTGGTTCAAAGAACCGACAACACAACTGTAACTACCAAACATTAGACAAAGCCACGCAGTCAAAATTGCTCTTCATTTTGACTGAAGTTCATGAAATCAGACAAAAAAACATCAAGTTTTTAAAGTTTCAGTGCTGCAGTCTTGACGTGAGACGCTCTAGTACAACAGATGATTCAAGGGTTTATGAACTCCTTTAATGTTTACCTACTATTTACCCAGGGTTTAGATCAAGAACCTCCATGAGAGGATTCATCTCAATCTGTGTCTGCTCAGCTCATATAATAACTAGAAATTTTTCCAGCCACGTGGATGAAAGTAGCTATCGAGGGATTTTTTTCAACCCCAAGCCAAGAAAAACCTCGTCTTCCCAAACAGATTGCAGGGGGAAAAATGACCCTATTTACATTTTAAACATATTGGAAGATTCCTCCCTCTAAAGAGGCAGTGTTTAGACATCTGTATAAACCTCCAAGTAAACAGCATACTGCTCTTAATCGAACATATAAACCTTCATCCCGGAGGTGTATCACTGTTTGGATGAGCTTCGCCTTGACTATTTACCCAGGAGCGCTGGCTGTAGACAAAACAAGATAGTACAGCACGTCCTGATACTGTATCTGAGAGATTGTGGGACAGATGGGAGAAACACATGACTGCTCTGCTCTCAGTGCTATGAAAGTTTTATTTTATTTTATTTGGAGCTCAGCTGATAAGCAAGCGTGTTTGGGATGCAAAGTGGGATTAACAGCTGTCATATCAAACCACCTGTTTTATGCTGGAATTTCATTCTGAATTCAGTGGAAAGTTGAAGGGAGAATCTGTTCATCTGAACTGGTTGCAGGTCACAACTGAGGAATAAATATGTTGACACCGAACTGTACTTGTTTACGAAACCTCTTGATATGATAATGTTTAATAACTTTTTTCATGGTCAGGACAATAAAGCCTGAATTTATTGACATGCAGGTCACATTTATGTCTACTTCCTCACTGTAGAGACCAATGATTCCTAGAAACTCAGTAAAAGCAACCACCTGATCTCAGATAAGTGGCTTGAAATTAATGGATGAATCAACCAATTACAAGTAATGAACCAATTTTATTTTAGTTTTTGCTCAAATTGATCATGAGTATCATGAGTAGCTAGTAGACAGGAAAGTGTTTGCTACAGGTATGATAAAAAAAAGGATTAAACAGCTTCCTGTAGCACAATCCACCAGTCTTATTTGTGGTTTACAGATGCATAACATCTCTTGACAGCCACTGTATACCAATCAAATACAAAGAAATGAGTTACTATTAATATCACTGTCAATGAAAAGCATTTTAAGACCTTTTAAAACCTTTATTTCAGTGCAAGCAGATCAGTTCTTCCACACAAAAGCCATTTCTTTATGGATCTGGCTTTGTGTGTATAGGGGCATGTTGGAACAAGAAGGGGCCTTAAACAAACTGCTGCCAGAAAGTTAAAAGCACACTATTGTCAAAAAATATAATTGTATGCTGGAACATTAAGATTTTCCTCAGATAAGACTCTCAAACCATGAAGAACATTCCCAGATACAGGAATGTCCCCATACTTTTGGTCATAAATCTGTATCCACCATCCATGCATTTACAGCTTCACCTGTAGTTCCACACTTTCACCACATGAGGGCAGTGCGATGAGAAACAAGCATGCAGGTGAAAGATGAGAAGCATCTCAGCCACAGCAAAGATTGAATATGAATTTTGATATTTATGAATGAGAATTTGAGCAAAACAATACATTATTAACAATCATAAAACTTTACTGTTGATGTTATTTGCATGACCCACAGTTTAGATGCTAAAACTGTCAATATAATCTGATGGTGATAAGTCTAGTTGTTTACATATGTGTAGCTGACCTAAAAACACAGCTGCAAACAAGATAACCACCCTAATCTACAACAAAAAAAAGTTCCTTTAATAAAAATGCAACTATATCTTGGTGTGACCTGACTGATGTCTTGCACGTGTCAGCTCTGATTCAGTGTGCTTTATGAATAAGGTACATTTACATCTAAGCTGCTGACTGTGCTTTCTTGCTGTGGTTTGATTAATTTCATTCAGAGTGGGACAAGCTCCCTCTTGCTTCTCCCATCTTCTAGCGTCTGATCTGATCTTGAGGAGAGGCAGGTCACAGCAGGTTCTTGCCCTGCCTACATTTCTCTTAAATATCCTCACTTTAAAAAGCCTCTAATGAGAGCAAACTTCATGGCAGTGTTGCAGCTGAAACATTAAATGTAACTGAGCAATTCAGCTGTTTAGCTCTCTCTTGTTGATTTTGCACTAAACTTTTGGGGGGTAAGTGAAACATTTGCAGAGGAAACGTGGATGACTTCAACGTGAAGACACAGCAGACTAAACATTTGCTGTTCGTGCCAAACAACTCTGACGGCTCTTCAGTCTAGTTCTCTAACATTTTAGCAGACTTTAAGATGGTGAAAGAACATTTAATACATTTTATTTACTGGTGAATAAAAAAAATACAACTTGCATTATTTCAAGCTTTGCAGTTATGCATTTAATACTTCAATAACTTTTTTGAGAGATGTTTCAGCCATAGAAGTTGTTCTCAAACCATTAAGAACAACATTAACATTTAATCTTCCTTATTTGTGTAATACATGAGAAACCTAAAAACTGAAAAAGAAACTGGTAATAATGTATGTATGTATGCGTCCCTCCTCTCTCTCTCTCTCTCTCTCTCCTTCTCTCTCTCTTCTTTCTCATCATCTCTCTTCCTAATTTTCATCCCTTGTCTCTAATTTCCCTCTTCGTTTCCACCCCCCACTCTCTTCTCCTTCTTGTTCTTCTTCTCCTTCTTCGCTCTTTCAGTGCTGTGACAGATGTCTGATATTTCCCGTTGTTCTGACCCGGCGGGGGTCTGTTTGTCCAGAGGAGGCGAGGAATGCCATGCATTCAGTGTTGACACGCACAACACACACACAGACACACACACACACACACACACACACACACATACAAAGAAGCTAAGGTATGTCTTTATCTTCAGAATTTAAATTAAAGAAAACACACACACTGCACTGTGCATAAAAATGATGTGATGTATACCTCACAGTCACCAGATCTCAACCCAACTGGACACCTACAGTATGGAAGATTTGGAGAGTTAGTCACCACCACCACCTTCATTATTATCATCAATACACCAAATGAGGGAACATCTTTTGGAGGAATGGTGTTCATCCCTTCAGTAGAGTCCCAGAGTTTTGGAGGATCTTGGCTTCTATGGTGGCTTTCACTTTCATTTGTCAGCTATTTGTACAAAGAAGGCCACAAAGTTAAGAAAAAAAAAAAGGGAAAGTGACACCTGCAAGTACTTCAGAAATAAATTAATAACAGTGCTCAGTGCTGTCATCATCCCAAAGTAAGTTATTATAAGTAAACGGTGACGAGAGGTGAACCAGATAACTAAATAAATGCATAAACAAGCCATGAATTGGATGACTTAGTCTTCTGCCTCCCTCTGTGTCACTCAGCAATGTGAACAACGCTCCAGCAGGGACTACACACACACACACACACACACACACACACACACACACACACACACACACACACACACACACACACACATCCTTGTGAGGACACCCATCTATATTATGCATTCCCCATCACAACTAAATGTCTAAACCCAACAGTTACCCTTAAACTCAACCTAAACCCAATTCTAACATTCACCTTAAAACAGAGTCCTAACCTTTAAATTGGACTTTGAAGTTGTGAAGACTGGCCAAAATGTCCTCACAACACAAAAATGTCCTGTTCAACCCTAAATTGGTTTTCTCAAAGGTAGAAAGACGTGCACACACACACACACACACACACACACACACACACACATATGCACGTTGCTCGGTGCTGCTGAACATTATCCTCTGACTGCATGCTAAAGGCTTAGTTGCATACCAGCCGGCACACTGACCTGGGATTAACTAAGAGCAGGCTCCACCTGAGCGACACACACACACACACACACACACACACACACACACACACACACACACACACACAAACACACACACACACTGAAGTGTAAAGTACAAACAGTATTTGTACCTACTGTATGTACAGCACAAGTTATTAGGATTTGACCCGAGTTCGGTCTGATGTGGAGGGAAGTAGGGAGAAGGGAAAGAAAGAAGGATACGAAGAAAGAAAAAGTGGCTAAAATTTGGGATAAAGATTGAGACAAACTAAAGTCCTCGTATTGTGACCTTTTACCACTGCGTATAAAGCTGCACTGATTACTATTTTTACACTAACACCGGATCCAAACACTACGAGTATTGTGCAAATTTTCACTTGTACGCAATGAACTCCCAAATTATCGCCCACTCGTTCTCAGCTCTGAGCTTTCAAATCATTGTTTTGGTCTAACTGCCCAAAGCTTTACCGCTTTGGTTGGAGCTAACTTGCTCTCATGAGTGTTTCACAGCTGTTTCTTGATGAATAAGGTCTGAAAAAACATTACTGTACACCACATGCTCGACAATAAATGGCAAACAGACACTGTTGGCGATTAGCAGGTGAACATACAGTAGAGGAGCATTTAACGGCTAAAGAGACAGATATTCCCCTCAGGAGCTGGTGGAGACCAAAAGAGAGCTAAAAGGAGAGCCAACAATCCTCCAAATGAAAGAAAGAATGCCAAAATGTTCACTTTATCTACTTTATAACATCATATGTGTCTTTTAAGGGGCCAAATGTCAGTTAACGCATCTTAATTAAGTTTTGATTAAGAATGGACGAAGAAGTATCTTTGAGTCTTTTGCTCCTGAGAGATGCAAGTTATAACTCGTCCGGCCACAAGAGGTCCTTGCCAGGAAAATGTAAACATCCAGTAGATCATTTCAGGCGAAGAATAAGAGAGGAAACAGACGAGTGGGTCCAATATTTTCATCTAGCTTGTTCTGTCCTTTGAAATGGCCGCTTAGCCAAGTATATAAAAGCTAATGTGGTAACTATATACTGCTGAGTGTGTTAAGAAGTAATAGTCGGTCACACACACACACACACACTCATAAAGTTGCCCACTTCTTCTCCCATGTGGCTGCTAGGGAAGCCCTGTTTCCTCTTCAGCCGAGTGATAGAAGAAACAGGTGCCCAGATTGGACGAAAGAGCGAGAGAACAAGTTGAGGAAAACAGAGAGGAAGAGAGAACCAGATGGACTCCCACGCTACCTGAAGTCTTTATAACCACCGCAAGACATGTGTGTGTGTGTGTGTGTGTGTGTGTGTGTGTGTGTGTTGGGTTGCATGAAGCGAAGGAAGTCAAAACACCTTTCTGTCTCTCTGAAGTATGATGACTTCATTTGTTCGTCTATAGGAAGGTAGAAGAATAAACATTAAGCATGCTGAGGTGTTATGTCTGTTAGTGAGTTTCTGTGTGTGTATGTGTGTGTGTGTGTGTTTGGTTTATTTATTATCGTTTCTCGCCATCTGTCTCTCTCCGCTTAACGTGAGGTTGGTGGCGGACTCATGTGAGATGGATGGACAGATAAAGGGGAGTCGAAAGACCGAAGCCAGAGAAGAGAGGAAGGTAGAAGATGGAGAATGGGAACAATCTTCAAAGAGGAAAATGTGCAATTTCAGTCAAAAATGTTCCTTCAGTCGGATGTTTAAGCTTTTATCACATTCATCTGCTGAAAGTGGAAAGTTTCTATGTGCTCGCCATGAATTTAAACTTTTGAAATCAGACTTTATTGAACCCTGCAGGGGAAGTCACTTGAAATATGTTGTTAAAACATGGGCGAAGGTACAACATGCCCAGGATGAGTACTAAAATAAGAATCACATCCTTTCTCCCACACAGTGTTTAGCTGCTTTACAAGCTTTGATGACATGATACTGAACTTCTACTTTATGTGCTTACCGATTACCCAAATGATGCTCCTTTAATTATGTTGATACTTAGAGGTTTGTGTAATAAAGTTTGGGCAGTAGAAGTTTAATTCATTCATTCATGAAAACGATTCACTATAACAAGTGAAAATAATTAGTTTATATGGTTCAATTAAGTTAATTAAGTTATAGCTCTGAGATCCACTTATCATGCTATAACAAGAAAAGTTGATTTTAAAGAGATAATTGTGCATAATGACAATAAAAGGTTTTGTGACCTGATATATATTAATAAAAGAAACGTTGCTTATAAAAAAACAAATAATTTGGGATCTACTCATTATGAGAAAATATCAAAAATATCTTCCTTAGAATAAGTTTTCCAAATCTGGATATTTGGTAAGAAAAGTCTTTTCAAAGACAAACTAGCTGACTAGTAGACACAAGGCCAGTTCGGTTTGTGCTTTTCATTCAGTTTCCAAATTCACAGTCAAGAATAAGAGCAGAGATAAAGAAAGGAGAGACACAACACTGCGTTAGAGGAGAGCAGAGATGCATCAGTGGGAGACAAGATAGTAATAAAACAGCGTTGAGTGATGTGCAGACGAGGTGTATCAGCTCAGGTCGGATGGCATCGATAAATATTAGTTAATACGTTTAACTTTGCTGCAAAGCTGTAAAACACAAGACATGAATACTCTATATTCAGTTAAACTACCATGAAGACTGTATGAGACAAGAAAGAAGGGAGACATCTGTAGATCAAGGTCACAAACTGATTTCAGACAGATTAAAAAGCTCCTCTCCTCCTCTCGTCTCTTCTTCGGAAAGAAAGAATGCAAAACAAAAAGCGCCTGTGTAGAATAGACACATGTAATGTATTTCAAACTTATAGTCCTCAATCTTTTCTTTATTAATTTGCTGTTTCTGTTGAGCTTCATTCATTGTTTTCTCATCCATCTATCTATCTCTCTCATTTCACTTTGTCCTGAAGAAACACTCTGAGGTTTCTCTTGGGTTGTAAATTCCCAAGAAAAATGGGAAGTGTAAAAAAAAAAAAAAAAAAAAGAAAGGAAAGGATGATGTTCTTTGTCAAAAGGAGGTCAGGAAAACAGAGGAGGAAAGAAAGAAAGGGAGGGAGGGAGGGAGGGAGGACAGCATGTCTTGTGACTGTGCTGTGTAGGTGGATTGTCAGGTAGCCTGCTGGACTGCAGCCACACAAACACACCATAAGCTTAACCTCTTTTAAATTCAAAACTATATGCAGCTCAGCTTGGTGTA
The DNA here is from genome assembly GCF_027409825.1 of Scomber japonicus. Lineage (NCBI taxonomy): Eukaryota > Metazoa > Chordata > Actinopteri > Scombriformes > Scombridae > Scomber > Scomber japonicus. The sequence continues at coordinate 21,657,083 of NC_070599.1, read as the reverse complement.
AAAGTCTAAAGAAAAGTAAACTTCAATCAGCATGAACAGTTTTTCTTCCACCTCCATGATGGTTTGGATTATCTTACAAACACCACATGAATCTACAGAGGCTGGTGGTGGGCTTTGATGAAGTCACGGATGTCTGATTTTCTCATCAGCACATGAACACAACATAATAGTCAGCCAAAAATACTAAAAACAACCACTAAAACACATTATGAAATAGCAGAAATTGCAGTTCTGAATCATTATCATGAGCTGAACACAAGGTTGACGACTCAATATGAAAACTTCTTTCCACTGGCCGATAAAGGGGAGGAGAGGGTTTTTAGTCACATGTTTTAGTTTTCATTTGAATCAATCAAAGACTGCATCCTTAATAGATGTGTTAATGTGTAATGGAGGCCCAAACCATCTTCAGCGTGGGGTTGGTAGTCACTCATTATGGTTGTTGGTTATCCCTGTGTTATTTTAATGGTGACTAATTAAATAAAAAATGGAGGCAATCTAAAAAATAACTTAAAAAGTTGAATTTCATGTAACAACCAACCCTGAAGAGACTTTGATAAACATCCAAAACCGGGATTTTTAAAAAGTATTCCTGTACCTGTAGTAGTTTAGATTGTTGTTTTTTTTAGTTATACATCTATAAGATAAACCTACTCATACTTTCAATTGGAATGATTGCTTTAATATAAATTCATTGTGGAAAAGCCGGATATTTACATTTTGACATGTAATAAAACCCACTAAAAGTCTTCTCACCTCAATATTTAGCGTCTTAATCCTGAAATGATCTTCTAGGTAACCTCTGACCCCAATCCTGAACATTTAAATACTAACATATTTTTAACAGCGCCCTCTAGGGAGCATTATCTACTGAGTGTGACAACCAGTGTTGGGTAAGTTACTGGAAATTAGTTATTAGTTACAATTTCTAGTTAATTCTCTCAAAAAGTAATTGAGTTATTGTTCCAATTACTACTTACAAAATTAATAAATTGGTAGGGAAAGTAAATTTTGTGTAACTTTTAATGCTTTTAAAATCTAAGAGTTCAATCCACTTGGTAAAGAGTCCATTTAGTTTTACCCCACAAACCCAAATCAGTTCAGTTCATTCCAGTTTCACAAACATAAAAGAAAGACAACTCTGGTCCGCTCCATGTTTTATCGCAGAATCTCAACTCAAACCAGGAAATCAAAAGTTTAAATTTGGAGCATGAGTTCAGGAACAACTTTTTAACAATATATATAACGTTTTAACTCCAGAGATGAGGCGGATGTTTAACATGCCAAGGTAAGATGTTGAGTTGGTGTTGTGTGTGTGTGTGTTTGTTTGCATTGTTGACTCTTTTTTATATAAGACAAAAGTTAATGGAGTAATAAGCCCTTTTAAATTTCAGTAAGTTTAACCCTTTCATGCATAGAGATCACTACAGTGGAAAGCTACTCAAAAGCTGTTTATTATATATATATCTATGGATTGATTTTGATGGATTTCGATTGATGTTGATGCATAGTTACACTTATCTGCAGTAACTTTGCTGGTTATTATGATGTGATGTCATGCAATTTGATGAAAAAAGGTTAAATAAACAAATTAGGAAACATGTCCTGACTGAGGTGATTATAATTGATGCATGAAAGGGTTATCTTACTAGTTACTCGCAAAAAGTAGAGGAATTACAGTACAGTACAACCCCAACACTGGTGACAAATGACCCCGCTCTCCCCTACTATCAACAGGCATGGACATGGAAAGAGTTTCATACCTCTGCAGTGTTTCCATTCGTCTCATGTAAAGAAAAAAAAAACCTCTCGGACAAGACGAAACAGATACAGACTGAGATACAAAGGCCCTTATGGCTGCAGCTGTTGCTTCAGTTTGAGCATATTTGACAAGGTGCTGTACAGCATTTTCCATTGTGGAAAAAGAGCTTCCCAGTTAATAAAAGCTTTTAATCATTTAATTATGCTTTTATGCTTCAGATGTGGCGTTGACATGCCGAAACAGATAAATGGTGAGGTCTGACTCTTCACTTTCCATTGACCGAAAGTAACCAGCAAATTCAATTATCAATTAATCTGCTGATGATTTTCTTAATTATTGCTTATTATTGCTTATATAATGAAAAATGCCCATTCTTATCAAAAGAAATCCAATTTACCATCATGCAGGACAAAAAAAAGCATCAAATCCTCATTCCTCACATTTGAGAAGCTGCAACCAGTAGACATTTGGTATTTCTGCATTAAAAATGACTAAAACAATTACTCTGCTGTTAAAATAGCTGCAGATAAGTTATTTGATGATCGACTAATCGTTAAAGCTCTACTGAAAAGAAATCAGATATATTACATATTTGGTAACTGCCAATCAATCAGTCAATCAACAAGCCAATATCTGATCTAAATTAGTCAAGAAACAAAATAAATGTCATCTTTTAAGCTAAAATGCCAAAGTTCTGCTGGTTTCTGATGCATTTCTCTGTTTGATATCAGTGTAGGTTTGAAATATCTTTGTGGTTTGAACAGTTGGTCCAACAAAATTAACATTTTGAAGGTTTCCCCTTGAACTCTGGGAAACTGTGATGGACATGTTTCATTATTTACTTTTATTTAATCCAAAAGAAATGTATTCGATTCAAGTAGCCTTATAGCCAAGCCGTAAACTTGCTCTGATATTTGCCTCCTTTAAAGCGTTTAGGATCCATAATGCTTCATTTCGAGTGTGGCCTAAGACCCTTGTTTCACCTCACATTCCCACATTTCCTATCACCTCTCCACTATCGCTAAAAGCATGAAAAACAACTTAAAAAGAAAGAAGTGATGGGAAGCAAAGAAGAAAAATGTGATCTGAAGGGTCTTTTTGTGTTACATATCATCAAAAGTCAAAGATTCCAGTAAAGTCTTACTGACCTTAATCTTTAACCTAACTCAGCACAAATCCACATTTAATCTGGATAGTCTCACCGGTCTTCAAAGGAAGGTCGGTCAAACCTTTAAGGGGCCGCAGTTCAACCAGATCAGGGATTTCTGACTTTTGCAAGAGATTTCAAGAAACTTAAATCTCCTACATGTAGTGCAAAGACTGGCTAAAGCTCACTGCTTTTGTCATGTGGTGGGCCACAAATAACATAACTACAGGCCAAGTAAAAATAGGTGTAGACTTCATGGTGGTCCGGTTAATGATCAGCGAAAAGGCAGAGAGAGAAAATATGATGAGATAGATAGATAGAAGGAGCAGACAGATGTAAAGAGATATGGTTGACCTTTTAAAGCCTCAAACCAAACAGCAAGGGATGGAGTAAATAAAGAAGTCTCTAACAAACACACTATGTTTACCCTGCTGTTAACACTGAATGGAGGACGGTGAGGAGGGAGTGATGAGGGGGTTTAAGGTTAAGTGACAGAAAAAGATACCCTGTGCAAAGAGAAGAGTGGAAGAAGGAAATTAAATGAGATTAGCACGAGCAGAGGACAATGTCAGGAGGAAGAGGATTGAGTTATATAGCAGAGTAAAAGGTGTATTACTACTGCATCTATTGAAGCTATTACAATCACTAATATAGCCATTACAGTAGCCACTACAAAAAACAAAATCTCTGCATCTATTGCTGCTCTACCAACTCCTCATTCTCAACTACTGCTACAACTTCTACCACCACTACTATCGCTATTGTACCATTGTTGTTGCTCCTATAGTCACATGCTTACAGTTGAAACTATGCTAAGGCTACTACAGATGGTACATAGCTACTGTTGCTGCTTCTGCTGTTACGACTACTAAATACTTCTTTGCTATTGAAACTATTGCTACTACTGCTACTACAACTGTAGTAATAGTAGTAGTAGTTTCAATGGCAGAGAAGTATTTAGTTGTGGTATTATTAGAAGCAATAATAGTATAGTACTAGCTAGTAGGTGTATTGATACAGTATAGTACTAGGTTACTGTTTCTACTAATACTACAACTAAATACTTCTCTGCCATTGAAACTACTGCTACTACTGGTGCTTGAATTACTACTGTTGTCATTAGCCATTGTTAACCCTCCTTATACGAACTACTACTACTGCAACTCTTACTGCTGGTACCGTGTGTCAAAGTAGACCTTAAGCAAGATATTTAACCCAAAATTGGAGTAAAATGGACAAATGAGTACTTCTACTACTCCACTACTTCACTATACTGTCTCTACTCCTTCTTCTACTGCAGTACTGCTTCTTCCAGCTGTAAATAAAGAGAGTGAGTGAGAAAGTAAATGAGGAGAAGGAGGGAGGAGGAGGAGGGGGTATGTACTGGATTGGGGGTAATTAGCTGTTTAAACATTTGGCGTTAGCTCTCATTGACTTTTGTCCACCTGTTAATCCTGATAGCATCTCCAGCTCATTGACACTACAGTGCAACTTCTACTAGAAAACACACACACACACACACACACACACACACACACACACACACACACACACACGAAGAGACACACATGTACACACTAAGCAATGTTATATGTGTGGAAGTATAACTATAACATAACATGTGAGGCTCTCCAGAGCTGTTTCCTGCATGTTTTTAAGGAGCCCTTCTCCTCCAAGCAGGTGAGATAAAGATGGAATTTGCCTCCGAGGACAGACACAAAGGCAGAGGAAGGAGGGAGAGAAAATGAGAGATGGGGGGGGGGGGAGAAAAAAAAACACAGATCGGGGGGGGGGGGGGGGGGGGGTGTGACACAGAAGGTGAAGAGGATAGAGGTATGCTACGAAAAATGTCAGTATGTTAAGTTTGAGACAGCGAGAAGGAGAGAAATAGAGGGTTTTTTGTGATTATTACTTTATAATATGAAAAGATGCATTGCTGTGATTAAAAATTAATGCAAGTTAGCTATGAAAATGGTGTTGTTTAACGAGGACTTTACACTTTTTGCCCCAAATTGTCCCTGTAAGGTAACTGTCACACTTCCTGCCATTCAGTGTAGAGCTGCTATTGAGCTAAATAAATCAAATCTCTCTCGTTTTTGGGTATTATAATGGGGATACTTCCTGTTTGAGAGGAGTATATATGGCATGCCTGGGAAGATAAGTTCTGGAGAAGCAAACTTTGCCACTTATTTTTGTCTTTGACTCATAAAACTGCAGTGACTGTTCAATTTTTCTACCTTTTAACCTTCTTTTGGTTGTTTTTGCAGACATGTCGAAGGATTTCCAAAGATTGTTTTGTTAAAGTTTCCATAAATATTGAGAGGATTGGTTGGATTAGCGTTACACACTTGCACTTGTAAGATTTGGGATTTCTCGGATTGACTAAACATTAATCTCCTGCGTTTCTTTAACTCGGGAGGGTTGAGAGAGAGAGAAAGCAAAAGGGGGAAAAAAAGGAGAGGAGAGAAGGATTAAGGTATGAGAAGAAGGCAGACAATACAAGAATAGCATGAAAACAAACAGAACAAACACGAAGAAAATATGTTGAAAGATTTGACCTCCTTTCACTCGTTGACTCGCTCTATTGCGTTAGCTAACGACACAGACTTATCGCCACAACACGAGGATGTTATGGCTACCTGGAATCACAGCAGACTAGATTCCCCCCACTCGCAAACTCCACCTGGGATGTGGGTCACTTGAAAGGTTAGGGGATGCCATGAGGAGAGTGTGTGAGTGTGTGCATCTATGTGTGCAGGAAACCATGGCTCAAATTAAGTGTGTGTTTGTGGTTTGCGTGCATGCATGACGGGTTCAAAGAAAAACCTCCAGGTATACATTACAGCTGAACTCCCTCACCTGGCTGGAGAGAGATTCATATCTGTGCAAGGATTAACACTGCACACACACAGAGACACACACACACAGACACACACACAGAGACACACACAGAGACACAGAGACACACACACACAGACACAGAGACACACACACACACACAGCCAAATAGCAATGAAACAGTGATTTATGAGATGCTCCATTTATAATAAGTTAATGATTAAAAACTGAATGGGAATAAAATGTCCTTTGCACATGTTTGTTTGTGTGATTCAGCTGTTTGCATTCTCAGCATTCACCTATTAAAAAAACTCCAAAATATCAACTTTACATGAACTATAAAGACAAATTAATCTTTGAGGTAATCCAGTGAGACTTTAAGGTATTTTAGAAGCCAAAAAATAAAGAACATTTTACTTTTTTTTTTGACATATAGTCAAATAATAATTCATGATCTAGTATTTATAACATATAAATAGTTTTAATATCAATGAATTCTGTTATATTTAATGTTTGAAGATGCATGTTTGAAAAGCAGCAAGCTGAATCTCACAAGACAAATTTGGATAGTAGTGCACACAGTCTCCACTAGGGGGCAACAGTGAGCACACTGGGGCAGATCAGACTTAACGGGGAGTACTGGGAAGGAGGGAAAGGCATTTTAAGTGTGTGTGTGTGACAGAGAGAGAGAAAGAACATGTGACAGGAATGACTTTCCCTTTCCATCAGCATCATTTTCATTATTTGACGAAAAGATCTCGACTCAAGGTCTACTTACTAGCTTTTTTCAGCTCGAGCAAACTCAACTCAGTTTCGAAGCCTGTGAGATGCGACTGAAAGCTAAGTAAGTGGACCTTGAGTCAAACTGTAGCTGTCAAAGTCAAGAATGAACTCTCACATGCCATTTTTAAAAAAAATGTTGGTCTTCTATTAACTTAAAGTTACTTTTTCACTCTATCAATCATTACTCTCCCTCTTTCTGCAGCCCCTTTCCCTCTCACCCTCCTCCTCCTCTTTCTCCTCCTCCTACTCTTCGTCATCTAACCCCCCACACCCCCCCCCCCCCCCAAAAAAAAGAAAAAAAGATGGAGGGTGGAGCCATCCACATTCCAAGGAAACCCCTCCACCCCTCACCTGTAGCTTTATATCTCCACAGCAACAACAAACAGTCAGTCAGTCTGTCCGCTCGACAAGTCACACCTGCAACTTTCCACCATGCATCGCTTTACTTTTAACTTCTATTTCATTCACTTTTGGAAGGAGGAGAATTTAATCTTATTCCACATCTACAGAAATCAGAGACTGAGACTGAGAGGGCTTCACTTTAAAGTTTATATCCAAGTAAAAAAGACAACTAAGAGAGCATCTGCAGTCTTTAAGAGTGATATGTTGGATGTCTCAAGTGTGAAAATGACCTTCAATAACAAAATCTGCCTAGCTGAAAAAAAGCCAAACCACTAACAATGATTAGTTAGCCTAACAAACCTTGAATGGACATACTCCCCTCTCACATACTGACATAAATCTCAACCTAGAGCTCCATTAAAAGTGAATCTACAACACGTTAACTGCCTTAGAGGCTGCGTTCATGCTATGTGAGGTGATGCAGTGTTGCCATGGTAACTATAAATGCAACAGCAAAGTGTTTATTGCTAGAAATGTAAAAAAGAAAAAGAAAAAAGTCAGACTTGTGCTGTTATTATAAAACTGATATTACAACAAGGGGTGCAGACCTGATTGGGCACGCCTGCTGTGTGGGGGCGGGGCTCAAGTATCCCACCCTCATGAATTATTAATGAGGTGTTGAATATTCATCATATAGAAAACCTATTGGAATATTACATGAGAAGTCAGGCTGAGATGCCTCCACAGATTTTGGGTGGCTTTTCAATGGTGGAGTTTGATGATTAGTAACATGCAAAAAAAAAAAAAAGTTAGAAAGCTGCACGAGAGTTGAAGAGGAAAAGGTAAAGCATACACAAACACACAAATACACAAACACACACCCCTCCTTTGCTCCTAAATATACGTCAAGTGCAAGGCGAATTTCATTTTAACGCCACAGAAAGTGCTAGAAGAGACTCCAAAGTGATGCTGGCTGCACAGAAAATCATGTTAGAAAGTATTTGAAGCAATAAAAAAATGAAAATTTTTTTTTTTGAAGCTTCATAACTAGAATATACTTGTAGTATGACAGTAACAAGGTGCTGTCAACGTGCATCACACCTGCAGAAGAAGCACACCTGGATTACAGGCTGCAAAAAAATACAAATAAATCCACATTTCCTCTCCTCTCTCTCTCTCTCTCTCTCTTTCTAGGAAGTCCTTCATTATGATTTTACCAAACTATGACGCACATGTCTTTTAGATAGTAGTAGTAACAGGTTGCAGGCAGTGCTGAGGTAATCGCTGACAGTTAAGTTTTAATATTTTAATGAAGAAGAGAGCGGGCTTGTGACGGCGCACTGCACCCGCCAGCGCTCCTCCACACACACACATACACACACAAACACACAAACACACACATACACACACACATAGATTTCACCTGAATCGTCAAAATATGATAACAAGGAATAAAAATAGATGCAGGCGAGGTGAAAAGTGCGCCGGGAGTTGGCGTGTTGATACAGGTTGAATTGGGTTCCATGGAAGAAGAAGAAGAAGAGGGAGAAGAAGGAGAAGAAGAAGAAGTGTGATGCACAAGGAGAGAGAAAGGGAAAGAAACTCGGTCCGATCTCCCATGAAACTGCACACAAGCACACCAGCTCGTGAAGGTGCTCCGTCGTTAAAAAAAAAAGAGAAAAAAAAGTGCCGTAAAAAAAGGTGTATGATTGTCTTAATTACATGCGTTGGGGTTATTATCTTCACTGTAACAAAACGGAAACGGCGACGGGATTATTATTAGAGCAAGAAGCACTTGTTATAAAGCAGCCTCTCTATTTATAAACTTTAGTGGGAGCTTTGGTTGGGGAGAGCCGGTGGTGTCCGGCGCCGGCTGTCGGCAGGTCTCTCGGGCTCTGTCGTATAGGGGGGTATCTTGCATGGGGTCAAAGCTGTTAGTAGAGTTTTAAAAAAATATCTATGCACAAATTAAAGGAAAAGGAGATGGAAAGAGAGAGAGAGAGAGATTGGGAAAGCAACTTACCGCTGAGTTGGATCGCTGCACCCCGACGCACAGGACGAAGAAGAGCAGCGCCACGGAGAGCTGTCGCAGGCTGTTCAAGTCTTTATTCATCTTGCGGGGGAATAAATCAAGGATCCGCCTGCGTTAACACTGACAAACTCTACGGTTCTCTACTCGGATGTCATAGCCCTGCTTCCCCCCCTGCACATGTGCCCCTCAGTGAAATAGAATTAATAATAAAAACACTTTCTTCTTCTTCTTCTTCTTGGCGTGGCGGCTGTTGTTGCGCTTGCAGAGGATCCCAGTGGTCCTAGCTCTGGCACCGTGCGCCTCTGCAGTCCCCCTCTCTAACTTTTTCTCTCCTCGACTTGCAAACCTGCCCAAGCCGGATCTACTTCCCACACCCAGAGCGCACTGATATCAGCCCCATGCACCTACACCAAGGAGGAGATTTAATGTAAAATAAAACTTCAGGATGATTTGCACCCAATTTTTTTGTACCCTTAACACACTTTTAATGCGTCGTTTCAATCCAGTTCACGACTATTTTCTGTTGTTTTAGATTCTTTTCCAATGGGAAAATAACTCAATAGTGTTAAGACCTCTCACAGGCGGAGGGATATGCGTGCTGAACCAATCCTAACCAATGCCTGAGGCTGCACAAAATAGGTTTGACATTAAATCTTTATTTGGCAATTTCTATAGCCTATGCCCGAACACGTTACATTCCTGTCTCATTATTAAAGGTCAAATTCTTACTTTTCACTATTGACTGAAGGATGCTTCTGGCAGAATAGAAAAAAATGACCCTTTTTAAAAAAAAAAAAAAAAAAAAAGAAGAAGTGTATCATCTTGTTTTCTCAGTTCACAGGTTATTAGATGAAAAGTCATGTTCACAACCCAGAGGAGAAAGTTACTGACTATAGGCGAAGTATTTATGGATGATAAAATAAGAAATTGCTGTCACACAATCTATAAATGTCATTGTAATGTATTTCATGTCTGTTACAATAAATCCTGAGAGTGCTGAAGCATCTGAAATGCAGACTGTGGTCTTAATTAACCAGTTTATGCTCATTTATCTCTTTCAAAAGTTTCTAATTGATTGGTTTTTACCTCTTTTGTTAAGCTGGCTCATTTTCTTTCTTTGCTGTATTCATAGTCAGTTGCAAAAGAAAGTGTTGTAATCAAGGCAAGACTGTTGCATTAAGTAAACCAAACTTGCAGGTAGGGCTGTAACGAACAATTATTTCTATAATTGTTTAAAGGCGTTATCATTGAAATGTCAAAAAATGGTGAAACAATGTCTAACAGTGTTTCCCAGAGCAACCTCAGCTGTCTTACAAGACTAAAGAAACCAGAAGAGATTCACATCAAGGGAGATTTTTTTTTACTTTTCTCTTAAAAAATGACTCAAAACTAACAAAATGCTTTTTATAATATGTGGTGATTCATTTTCTATCGATCCTCTTATCAATGAATCGACTAATTGTGGCAGCTCTGTTTGCAGGGTTGGAGGAGCTAGGGTTAGGGTTAGGGTTAGGGTTAGGGAAGACATTAGGGTTAGGGTTAGGGTTAGGGAAGACGTTTTCAGATCCTTGACTTAATGCAGCAATGTAAAGAGTCCTGCATGAAAAGTCATTCTTAAGTAAAAGTTCATAAGTATTGGCAGCAAAATGTAGTTAATATATTAAAGTCAAAGTTATAGTTTTGTCCCTCTGACTGATAAATGTGAAGAAAGAAGAAAAAATAAAGTTCTGATATACAAATGTGTTTTCAGCTTTTTGGACTTTTCCCTCTAATCTTTTGATTTTTGGTGAAATATTGGATTGGAATGAAACCATGTGAGAAGTTTAGAGAGAAAAATCACTATTTGGTGGAGCTGTTAACAACTCATAGACATCTGGGTTTCATCTTTAACAATGTGTTGTATTTCAAAAGCTTGTTATATTATCCATTGTGTCAAATCTTCATCTTAAAAGTAATTAAAGCTGAAATGTAGTGGAGTGGAAAGTAGAAAGTAGCATCAAATGGAAATACTCAAGTAAAGTCCAAATACCTCAAAATTGTACCTAAGAACAACACTTGAGTAAATGTACTTAGATACTCTTCACCATTGCCCACATGTTTGCCAACAACATCGATATCAGTTCTTTTATGTTCTGTAATGCCAGTAAATTGGAATAAGTTACTTACAACCACCACACATTTTAAAAGAAGGTCTAGTTATGGAAAGCTTCGTTTGTTGGATGGTAGACTTTGAGTAATTTGACTGGACTCCTGCATCTTTACAATCTTTGCATCAAGGACCACGGTCAGTTTTGGACATTTTTGTATGTATTTATGTCAAATAAACTAAACTACAGTAGAACATTACAGTCAGTAGCCAATCTGTAACTCCATTATTAGCAAAGACAAGAGCATGCAACTGTTTTTATGAAGTTTTTACACCATATTGACTGATAGAATCAAAACTAGTGTAACTTTCTTGTGTTTTCAGGAGGTTTTATATTGTTTCTACGCTGCAAAAATGACCCTGAATTCCATATATGACAAGTCATCATTGGTTTACTTGGAGGTAATGTTTCAGATGTATAATTTTTTAACTTTTTCTACAAAGGTTATAGATTTAAATTAGGTTCAGGATTGGAGTCCAGCAGTGAAAACAAATAACACACCGACAAATGTGCAAAACTAAAAAGGTCCCTGGAAAGATCCCTGTGGTACTCCGCAGCTAAAAACTGCTCTTATCTCTATAGCTAAAATAATTCCAGCAGTAACGTGACTGTAATATTACAACAGAGGACAAATAAATGTGACGTGATGAGTGATGTTTAAAGGCTCAGCTCAGGTCGACTATAATAGAACATTCAAGAGCTAAATGAGGACTGTTTGCAACCCGAGTAACTCGGCATCTGCAACATTTTTAGACCGGAGATCCAAAACAAAGCTGTTCAAATAATCGGCAAAGACTTTATATCACTTTAGTTTATGATGTCAGTTTAGTTTTTATATTATTTTTAAGCTTCTTTTTTTAGATAAGACCCTCACAACTGGGTTAATCATGCATGTTTTTTGAAGTTGGGAGAAAAACTTTATTGAAGAGGGTTTATTGCAAATGTGATTTTATACAGTAATATACATGCAACTACTGGGGATTGAGTACATATGTCAATGCTTAGTGGGGTTATATGATCATTATATTGATTACATGTGTGGTAATGTTGCATAAAGTCACTTTAAACTACACCAATTAATGGAAAAACTTTATTATATTGTTGAAATAAGAGGGGATACTATCAATGAAAAGATACAAAAGTGTTAAATAAGGCAACTATAAACTAATAATTGAGCATCTCATACCATACATAAAGTAGTTATAGTCTCATATGTGTGATATAGAACAATGATTTCTTTATTTTTTTATTTTCTTTTATGGATTTTATGGATTAAAACGAGCCAAGATTATAAAACAGCTCGGGACAGACTCGTGTCTTTGACCGATCTGAGCTGTTTCAAAAAAGGTTATGAGCGTGGAGTTTAAACTGCTGCTATAGCCAAAGGTATGGAGGCATGAATGACATGTGTTGGCCCCTCCTCCCCATTGCTGCTGTGGTGCGCTGCTGAGTTGAAGCGCAACAGCCCGGAGAGCGCAGCAGCGACTTCACCGCTGCAACTTTGGTGAGTTGGATAAGCTCTGATTTCTTTTTTTAATGAAAGAAACGAGTCGCTGTGCTTCTTGTTGGGTTTAAATGCTTAGACCTCTGCGTGTGTATGTGTGTGAAGTCCCGTCTGTGTGTGCGTAAAGTAGGTTTTTGTGTTTGGCGGTGGGACTACTTTATCTCCCCTCTTTCCTCTCTCCTGTGTGTGTGTCTCCGGGTAGATGACAGGGTTTTTTGGAGCCGTCGATGAGCGCGTTTGAAGTGGCTTGCTGGTGAAGACAAGGGAGTCGAGTCTCGACCTGCGGTTCCCCTTCTGCCAGTCGGATCCAAAAATGAAATTCCTGTAAGCATTTCAGCTCTTTTTTAAAAACTATCTAACTCCATCCAAAGTCAGATTTCGGCTGTGCAAAGCTGCTTCAGCCGTGGTCGTGCCTGTGTTGGAGCAGCTCCGGCGCAGTTTACCTGCCAGATAATCATTGGGGGGGAGGAGGGGGAAAACAGACACTCACGGGGGAAAAAATTAAAAATATGTTTATTTCTTTTTGCAGGATTTGTGTGATAGCTGTCGCCTTGGCGGTGGGGTCTACACACGGAGTAAGTCTCATTTGTTTACTATATCCTACTTGAGGTGAAGTGCTTCCTCGCTTCGGTTTATTTATAGCGCTTATAAAGTTATTTTTCTCTTTTTGCATTGCGGCTGTGGAAGTCCTGTTTTTTCTTGTAGCAGGCAGACAGACAATGTTGCACGTTACTCATATTGGATCAGCAGCTTGAGCCACTGTGACCAAACCGGGAGCTCACTCTGCCTCAACTACACTTTAAAAGCGGTTTTGTTGCATTTATTTTAAATGTTCATATAAGTTTATAAAGTGATGCTCTCTCATAGTAAAGACCCTGCACCTCTGCACAGGTCTCTCTCATGTATTTACCTGCTCCATGCGTCACGCTGTGGGTGTTTTCAGCCTGTCGCACATTTATGAATATTCTTTTAACCAGCTAACAAAACTTTAAAGGCAGTGAATTGATATTTGGGGGGTTTAAATTCATTAAGAAACATTTATATATCAAAGATCCAGACGCATTATTTCTGCTTAACACTTTCCAAACTATGTGGACGGCCCTCACAAAGCTTTATGGTACTGAAGTGTGCATTTTTAGGTAGCCTGAAGGACTAGGGGGGGAAAAAAAGGAGTTCATATTTGAGTGGGCCCGCTCAGAGTCATTTGCAATTCAAACTCCGCCCTGCTGATGAATATTTAGGATAAGGAGATTATTGGGTGTCTTCTGGAAGCCACACCTAACTTCCTCTGCTGAGGTTCACATCTGCTGCAGCGGCAGCAATGCAACCTGCTTCCATTACAGTCACAGATTAGTCTTTAATCATTGTATTTTTAAACACTTTATTGTATTAACCACTTGTTATGACTGTTTTAAGTTTAATATATTGTATTTGCTTTGTGGGATTTCACCCCAATCCTCTACTTTCTAATTTGAATCACTGTCATAGTATCTACTTATATTGCTTTCTGTCATTTCTAGCAGAGTCTTCTATCTTCAAACCTCCTTTAAAAATAATATCACATGAGGAGAAGCAGCTCTTTAAAGTTTATTTAAGGAGATTAAGATATAAAACACTTCTGTTGTGCATGGAAAAGCTTTATGTGTTAAAAAAACCCATTCATGCTTCTTTAATCCATCCTCAAGCATCATTGGCTTCAGTTTTGGGGTTAAAGCGTCAACCACATGCACAACAAAAGAGGAGCACATGCAAAAAAGTTAAAAATAATACATTATTGTGACACAAACTGGCCATCTGTGATGACAAGGGTCAGGTTAAGTTGTTAAAAGAAGGGTTCAATGCAGCACCGCACTCATTAGCTGGCACATTAGAATAAGAAAGAGCAGCGGCGGTGTTTGAAGATGTCATTCAGAGTGAGAGAAGGGGGCAACATGGGTTCTTTAGTGTTAATTTGGTGGAGGAGAATCAAAAATGGAAGCTGTATCTCTTTAGATGAGAAGAAAAAATGACAAGAAAACAACTTTATCTAGTTTAGAGAAGACACCATAATCTGATTGGGCTCATAGATCTTCTTTAGTTGACCCTTTTTTCTACTGATTGCATGCAAATTCAAGCACAAGAAGCTCAAAATCAACCCTTAACCGCCCTCACAGTCTTGAGTGACATGAAAAAAATGCAAGCGAGGTCGTCGTCAGCTGTGACAGAGACGCTGACAGGCAACATGAAAGCAAATCGGCGCCCTAAAAAGCTTCCTGCGTCTCAATAGACCTTCAGCTGATCGAGCTGCATTGACTTTGAATCGACTCCTCCTCCCACTTCCAACCTCCCCTTGTTTCAAGTGTGTGTGTGTGTGTGGGGGCGGCTGAGTCGATGCATGCATGTCTATATATGTGTGTGTGTGTGGGTTGAGTGAGTGAGTGACAGTTGTGAGTTCATTGGGTGGTCCAGGCTGTCGTAACCTCGGTAACCGTGTCTCTGGTCCAGCTGTGAGTTGAGCCAAAAATGTGAAGTTCGTGGTCGTCTATCACTTACTCCGCTCTGTGCTACTGTACACTGAGAGCAGAGTAAAAAAAGAAAAAAGTCTTTATCAGGTGTTATCAGTGCCGGCAGATAAGACTAAGCACACACACGCGTGCACACACTCGGTTATCTGTCAATGGAAATACTACAGCCTGCTAGATTACACAAGGCTTGCAATGTAATGAGCTTAAAATAAGTTTGTTAAAGGTGCAGAAACTGAAATATTAGTCGACTATAAGCTTTACAGACACCAGATGTGCTGTAAAAATGTCCTTTTATAGTAGATATCTTGAGTGTTATAACAGCCAGGTTGTATAATAATGAATTGGCTTGAATTTGGTGAAAATATAAACTATTCAATGTGGAATTATTTAGTATTTAAGCTACTAAACTGGATCATATTCAGCCTTGTTTTCAAAGTAGTTTGCCCCAGATTCATGCACATATTTGTGTTTTCTTGCAACATCACAGCTTTAGCATTTAGCAGCAGCTCCTATTGCAAATATACACCTGCTGTCCACTTTATTAGGTTCACAAATACAATCTAATGCAATAACTCTGCCATGAATTCAACATTTATGAAGATTATACATTTTCATTTTTGTTGACACTGTCAGAAATGTGAATGTTCTACTTCATGTAAGGTTTTAATGGGGGATAGTTTTGTACTGGATTGTTTTATATGGAAAGGTGTTTCTAATATTTTGTCCACCCCATTTACAAACTGTACATGAAGGGGGCAAAATATCAGGAAGACCTTTTAGTACACCTTTCACTTTTCTGACACAGGAAACAAAAACTTGCAGTAGTATTCATGGTACAGGTGTTATATGGGATTTCATTAGATTGTACAGGTGTACTTAATAAAATGGCCACTAGGAGTAGCTAAAAAAGCATTGTACACTATTTTCAATGAGTTTTTAGTCATGTAACACAATCTGGTGGCAAATCTGTTGGACTTAAGCTCTTGTGCTAATTACGTTGCTAAATGTATAATGTAGCTTTAGCTGTTTGTGTTCTTTGCTATATGGCTAGCTAGCTAACCTTAGTATTTAGTTATTTATCATTTATGGTCACAAGTAGATGTATGTTAGCTTCATTTACGGGGCAGCGGTGGCTTTGGAGGTAGAGAGGGTGATCTGATACTGAACCTCAAATGCTAGTTAGTGTTTAGCAAGTTATGATGCTAAAACCAAATTCAAGCTAACAAGACATAACTCTTTTTAAGCTAGGAGCTAAGCGCTAAAGACCTAGCCTAACAGTTTACTGAACTACATTAAGATAAATTTGGAGCAATGAGCCTCTTTTTTTTGACTATTTACCCTTAATCGTATCATTATTTACCAACCCTGAACAAACATGACAGTAAGTGTTTTAGCTAACTCTTCTTTAGCGTCTCTAATGGCGTCAGCTGAGGTCGACGGGATACTTGTAATGCACCTTTTTTTTTGAGAATTATGTTAGAGCGAACATTGCAGTTGGGAGAGTCTGTAGGAGTTGCTCTAAAGTGTCTGTATTGGCTGACACCGCTGTTGGCACAGAGACAACATCACACGGGGGTGAGGAGGAATGGCGAGGAGAGGGGAGGAGGCATGACGGGAAAGAGAGGAGAGTAGAGGAGTGGAGGGAGTGAGTCGGTACTACCTGGGCAGTTAGGAAATCATCCACAAATGTACTCTTTACATTTCTTTTGACCTAGTTGGGATGCAATGTGGGAGCCTTTTAGACATTTGGTCATACAGTTAAGTGAAAATGAGAGTTTAGGAACAAATTTAAACACATTTTTTAATGTTATTTTTGTATTTCTTTAAGCCTTAAAGTGTTTTTTTTAGTTTTGGTAGCGTTTTTCTGGCCAATTTTGAGTGCTTGCTTTACAGTTTGGGATTTTTTTAGTGCTTTTTTTTTTTACAGTTACACCCAACCATTGGTTTCCATTTAATTTCATACACTATAATAACCAATTAGAAGACTCTTGAAATGTCCCTGAGATGTTCCTTACATTATTAATGCGTGTTTAGACAAGCTCAGTCATTTTCATACCAGACAGAAATTAATGGAAACCAATGGATGCCTTAGGTTACAGTCAAAGTAGCGTCGGTTTATAAAATGAGTGGCTGTGTTGTAAGAAGTACATGATTCATAATTGTTTTCAGTTTTGTTTAATCTGTTGATTGTTTTCCTCTCGAAGAACAGATAAAAAGGCCAATTATAATTTTGTAGAGCGTGTTTCATCCGACCAACAGTCCAAAACTCATGTATACTATCATGTATCAAAGCATGAAATCCTCACTCCTAGAGCTTCAATGGTTAGTCAAATTAATTGCCAACTATTAATAATACAAGAAGCAAAAGAAGAGAAAAGTGCTGAAAGTCTCTGGTTCCAGACTCTTCCAGACCTCTTTAGTCCTCTTTGACAGTAAATCTTTAGGTTGTGGACTGTTGGTCGGGACAAACCAAGACATTATAAGTAGCACCTTGATCTTTGGCAAATGTTAATCAATGTTTTCCACCATTTTCTTCCATTTTAAAGGCTGAATGACTAATTGAGAAACTATTAAGCAGATTATTCAATAATGAAAAAACTCATTAGCTGCAGCCCTCATGTCTGAGTAGCTGCATATTTTTGTCATATATGGGCAGAACAACTGGTGTGGTCCTTGTAAAATATACAACGTCTCCTAAAATGGTCACGTTGTTGCACAGTTTGTAATACTCAGAGATAAATTGGTGCAATAAAGCTTTTAAGAGGCAATCTAACTGCAAATATATATATGTAGAGAAATTGCATGAACTAGCAGCACTTCACTCCTCCTCTCCTCCTCCTCCTCCTACTCCTCTTCTTCCTCCTCTCCCCCCTCCCTTCTGTTGAATTCTTTCAGAGCTTGGCAGGACTTGTCAGGCCGTCTCCCGCTCCCTGCAGGTGCTATAGGCTGGTGCATTCCAGAAACGCTAAGTGAGGCGACTGATCACTGCTTGATTTGTGATTGCAAGACCCTTCCCAACACAACTGAGCACCCCCCTCCTCCTCCTCCTCATTCCCTACCACCTCCTCCTTTTTTCCTTTCCCTTCTGCTTTCCTCCCTTGCCTAATCATTACCCCTCACACAACCCTCCTCCCCTTCCTATCAGGGCATTCACTGCTCATCCTTTCTTTCTTAGTCTGATTGATTACTTGTTATATATGATAGAATATTCTTTTAGCTATTGGAAACTGACGATTATTTATCTCTTTTTCTTGATATTTTACAGTCTAAATAGTAAATCAATTCGGCAGATTGTCCTCTAAACTCTTCTAAAACATAAAACATTGATATCACTTGCCAAACAGGAGGCTGCCGTTCTTTCTTGCCTGCTAGATTCTCGTAATTTCTTAATTTCTGCAACTCCGTGCTTTGAGTTTTCCTTTTAAAAAGCACGATTGTAAAGCCCTATAACAACAAAGGCAAGAAGTAAAGGGAGGTCCTACTGATGACTGAAGACATGAATGGGACAATCCATGTTGTCAGAATTTAATTGCAGGGATATGATTGATTAGCTATATATGTATGTGTATGTTTGGAAAATCATAGAGAGAACCAACGCAACATGAACCAAAACCACATAATTGTAGAGCAAAGATAGCTATCAGATCTAATTAAATATGATTTATGGCTTTAGTCGCAGGTTTACTGTATTTAAGTGGTTGCCTATCTATGTTAGTTTTATGTATCGGCATGTCCCAGGATATGTTAAATATACAGTACATGGGACCGCATAGTTTCCATTCACCCCTCCCCCCGAGACTTTTTGCTTGAATGGAAGAGAGCGAACACCAACGATGACGATGATGATGATGTTGGGTGAAGACGAGATTAGTCGAGTTTACGAAAAAGTTCAGAAGTCGTTTTTAAATGTGGTCAGTAAGGGTAAAGATGCTGCTCTGTCTCAACGTCTTTATCACTTTGGGAACTCGTGTTGTCTGTATTGGGCTGAAACTAAACAGAAGTAGAATCTTAGAAGTAGAAGAACCTCGAGGAACCTATTTGGGGTTCCTGCCCATTGTCACTGTAGAGGAACCTTTTCAGCTCAAGAAGCTCCAAAAGGAACTCCAGGAACCTCTCATGCATTGTGTTGTAACAGAGCAGAAACCAGAAATAGTACTTTTTTGACCTTTTTAAAATCTGAATATCCCATTTGGGCTGCAACGCAGCTATGCATTCATCTCTTGATCATTTTTCTGTCCCTAAAACATCTGGATATAGCGAAATAACCCCCATCCCCAACTCATAGTGACATTTTCCAGTTGTTCCAGTTGTTTGGTGGACCCAAGCCAAAGAAACTCAAGTTGCAGTACAGTGGGATAAAACTGTAGAAAAGCTGCAATTCATCACATTTGAGAAGCTGGAACTAGAAAATGTTTGGCTTTCTGTGTGTGAGAACTGACTTAAACCCTTAAATAGATAGATCATTAACCACTTATAACTTCACAACACTTCTCTTATTTCTTCCCTCTTGTATACAATACAGAAGTACAGTATGTACCTCTTGATGCTTGACCCTGAAGAAACAAGGAAAGCTCTGTTATTTTAAAAGTGCTGATATGGTATATGATCTGGTTGCGATGCCTTCATGTGACAATATTGAGATAAATTGGGCGGATTACTGCAGTATGTATGTTTAACATCATCAATCAATCTTATTCCTTTACTTGTTTGACTGTCAGGTACAAGTCAAAACTGATTGACAGCGACCTTTTACGATATTTATTTAGCACCTTTTAGAGAAGCTTGAACGAGCCAGGTGTCGATCTCGGAGGAATGTGGGGCAAAATCTTCGGAGTACGAATAGAAAATTTGCGAAAACATCCAAAAGCAACAGAAGGAAAGAAAAGGAACTGTTGACAGATTCTTACCCTCCCTAGTTTTTTTGACTCGGTAACAGTATTTGTGCATCCTCCTTCTGTCTTTTCCAGTCATTCGTCTAAACAACTTCTACATTCTTGGGTGTTTTTTTTTGCTAGGCATGTTTACAGGTGCGATTAAAAGGCATGAAAAGTTTGTTATCTTTCAGGTGTGAATGTACGGCAGTTTGATAAAGATGATGGAAATTGTACGATCGGTCTGATAACGAAGTATCTTGGCTTGTCGCTCAACGTGATTGATTCATCTGCTATGTTTTGTGTTGCATTCCTACTTTATTTGTGTTTTTTTTTATCTTAGCCAGTTCGTGGGAGACTTGGCATCTTTTTTTCCATCACTCTGATACTCTAATATTTTCTTACGTTCAATTTATCATGTTTGAGTTGAGATTGAAGCGACGGGACAGTTCTTTATAATGTCACCATCTCTTTCCCCCCTCTCCACCTCTTCATCTGCCCAATTTTGGCACAACCTCGTTCACATATCAGACTCCCCACCACCACTACTCCGTCCTCTTTCTCTTTTGAAGCACACGCTGTCAGTTTGTCCCCCGATTGGTCACGGTGAACTCCGGGGGTCAGGGGTCACCCGAAAACAAAAGCAAGGAGGGGGGAGTTGGCGGTCGTGGCGACGGCTTAACATTCCTCTGCTTGCTCCCTCTTCAAGATTTGTTTATCGCACTTTTTCATGGAGGAGAAGACGAGCAGAAACGCAGCAGTGTTACCAAAAAAAAGATATGATAGGAGGGGAGGGGGAATAAGTGGTGGTGGATGGAGGTGGAGGGGGTGGGGGGTGAGTTATTCTATCTATCTTCGAGCCCTCTGGGTGTGTTTGTGAAGGTCTTTAGGTTTGACAGAGAGGAGCTGAGGTGGGGCAGTGTTTGGCTGCCTGGATGCTCGGTGGGAGTGCTGTCCTAGCTTGTTCGACGTGCCCCGTCCCTTCTCCTTAATGCAATCGCTTCCCTCGGGGCTGTTTGCACTTAGCACACTTCAAGAAGGATTAGACCTCCAATCTACTTCTCCCCATTTGTTGGGTTTTGTCCTCGGTCTGTCTGTCTTTCATCCGTCCTTTATCTTGTTTATTTTGCCCCCTTCTTTACATTTCAAGCAGCTCATCTCCTATTTTCTTTATAAATGCTTGTTTCTCCACACCTCCATACTGTAAGTCACAGGTGCATCAGTGGAAAGGAAAACTGCTCACCTTCCTCTCACTTCTCATCTATATTTATGATTTGGGCAAATAGGTCAACTCGAGTTAAAGGATAACCTCAGTTACTGTATGAATGTTAGATCGGTACTATTAGCTTTCCCCCCTCTTTGAAACCCAAGACTCACTTACAAAGCTCTGAATGCAAAAGACTTGGCATTTAAATTGGGGCTGATGTTGGGTGTCCAAAGCCAAAGTAATGATGTTCAAAGCTAAGCTGGAATTGAACCTGTCAGGCTTCCTTAACCCAAAACAAAATTAAAGTCGACTAAAATTACAACTTCACAACAATTAGACAAGCAAAACATTTAGAGGTCGGTATCGCTGCCTTCATTAATCTTTGTTAAATTGATTTTTACAGAGCCGAAACTGCAGCCAAAGTCTTATTTTTGGATCCAGACCCCTTTTTGTCCCCCCTAAGATGTCATTTTCTTTAAAAAACCAAGGTGACTTAACCCCGCTTGAGGACTTTTTAACATTTGTTTTGATGTTAGGAAGCCTGACAGGTTCAATTCTAGCTTTTGCTTTGATGCCTCCACATTTTTCCCCCCTGCAAAATCATTACTTTGGCATTAGACACCCAACATCAGCCCTTTAAGTCAAACATTTTTCTTCCTCACTGCAATTATCATATGCATGCCTGTGCAGAGGGAACACATCTTCTTTCGTTTCAGTTTACCGTGGTGGTGGTCTGAAAAAACAGCCCCTGCAGGTTGTATGTGAGTGGTTTTTCTTATTAACATTAATGTACTTAACTGGAGACGCTTATTCCTTATTTAATCGCATATTTGAGGCGACGTTAATGTCATTATTATGTTGTTGGGTTGCGAAGGTGCGGTTGCAGATATTTGCCCCCTTTTGTAGCAGCCTGACGTCTCTTAGCTGGCAGAGCAAAGCCAAACAAATGTGTGCACAGCTCTAATATCCTGTTTAACTTTACCTTTAGCATGGCAGCGTTAGCTCTAACTTGGTTTATTTGAAGGGGAAAAGCTCTTTGGCTCCGTTCCTGGAGACACTTAGCACAGCTGAAACTGTCATGTCTTAAAAAAAAGAAAAGAGATTTGCACCAAGGTGATAAAGATGCTACCATCTAATTTTGAGTCTTTTTTCTTTTTTTCTTTTTTTTACAGTGGAGTGCAGTTGTGACCAAAAAGAAACAAACTGACACTCTATATTATGTCAGAAAATAGCAAAAAAGCATCTTAAAGTCCAAAGCGACATCTTCAAATTGTTTGTTTTGTCCAAAGAAACATTCGAGAACCCAACAACATTCAATTTACTGTCACAAATCCTCAAAATTGAAATGGCGAAACCAGGAAGTGTTTGTCATTTTTGATTGAATTCGTCAATTATTTAAAAAATGTGCAGATTATTTTTCTGTCAACCAACTAATTGATTCATCAACTGATTGTTTCAGCTCTAAAATGTAGAGAAGAGTGGCTTATGATGGTTTATCCTAAGAAAAAAGGAAATAATCCCAGTCAAACACATTATTTCAGGTATTTTAATAAAAGTTTTAAATGTTCTCCCTATTTTTTTATAGTCCTGAATCACATCAGACCTCAAACCTCCTATAGCGCTGCCCCCTGTCCAGCTATTATCTCCATGGTAACCGTATCTTTGTTGAGGTGAGCCCACGGCCGCAGCCCGCTAATGCCCCGCTGTGATAGCAACACTATCATTGGCACATCAGATGTGTCAGTTATTGTGTGCTATTACCGCCTCACTGTGTCTCTGCCTGTCCCTGTAATTAGGGATACCTCCGCTGTTTTTCCACCTCTTTGTCTCACACTCATCCTTCGCTCCCTCCTCTGTGCCAGCCAGGTATAATCCGTGCAGGCAGGTAAACTACCTCATCCACCTCTGCTCCCCCCCCTCTCTCCCTCCCCTCCCCTCTACTCTTTGAGCTTCTTATGAATGACATAACTTTGGTACATCGGGTACCTTCTTTATTGGATTTTTCCCCCGTGTGATGCCAGCTTGTCTGTGTTTGTCTGGCCTCCCTTTTGTCATAACTTCACTGAAGCGGCTGCCAAAGTTAATGATGCCACTGCTTTGAGGGAAACAGAAACACAGCCTCTGGCTATGGAAGTGCCACAGTATATTGCTGTATTAGCAGACACATACGAATGCAATAACTTATAAATTTGATGCCTTAAAACGTTTACTCCTCCTTTCCTGACTTCCTTCCCTGGATTTTTTTTGTTTTCTTACTTATATTTGTTGCCCTTTTTAACTACGGTATGTTGTGCTTTTGAGCTTTATTTTACCTTAAACTAAGTGGTAGAGTCAAGTAGGATTAAAGCTGCACCGATTAGTTTATTCATCAATTATTTCCACTGATTGCATCACTTTTCTGAGCAAAAATACCCAAAATTAGCCAGTTTCTGCTTCTTAAATGTGATGATTTGAGGCTTTTCTTCTTTTCATACATGATAGTAAACTGAATATCAACCACAAAGCCACAAAACAAGACATTTAAAGATGCCACCATGAGCTCTAAGACACTATTTTGTGATATTTTGTAGAGAAAAGGATGAATTGATTGTTAGTAGAAGAAATAGGAGTAGAATCTGAGTCACATTGACCAACACATACTGACATCTGTCCACTAAAGCGATACTCGACTGTCACGTTGAGGCTTCATAAATCTCATTTTCATATTTTTCACATTTTTCACGGTGGTCGACCTAAAATACGAGGCTGTTTTTCTTCACTAAGTATCCACCAAGTAACCTTTGTCAGTCAGCTTCGTCCTGCTGTAAATCAGAAGGACTTCCCAATTTGTCTTCTAGGCCTATCCAGAGGGGAAGATCACATCAGTCAGGTGTAATTTACTATGCTTTGTAGCTGAGTGTAAAGCCATCACCTACGCCCTGCAGTTGAACCCCCCCCCCTCTCTTAACAGCACCATCCATCAGCTGTGACAGCGCTGATGAACAGCGGTCAATCTTTGCTTTTTCTCACTCGCTTCATTAGAGAAAAAATTTGCATCTCTCTCATGACCGTTCAGGTATTTCCAACTGGCCCCCGTGAGCAGATCTCCAAGGGCGATACAGAGTCTTGTTTACGAGGCAGTGTAGCGGCTGCTTTTAAAAGCCCTCAGAGGGGGGGGATATTTTCAGGGACTGGGTCACTCCGTCCTCTGGCACGCGCCCATAAAACAGCCTCAGCCCCGCTGCCTTGACCTGCCTGTTGGCTGGACTCCATCCTCACTGGCAAAGCCTTGGCCCAGTTTCTCCCTACGCTAACTCAAGCTCATACCTGGCTGCCTAAGTGACTGTAAACAAGTGTAAGCCAACGTTTTGGCAGGTGTAACGCTAACGTCACACCTAACAAAGAGCTGTTGTTATCGGTGTCTGTGTCTAGTTGATCAATCTATTCAAAGAGCTTTTGTGAAGAAACTCAACTCAAGAAACTGTTGGAAAATGATGCTTTATATATATATATATATATATATATATATATATATATAACATAAAACATGTGACTTCTTAGACTTTACTTGAGAATTTCTTTCATGTGATAATAAAAACTCACCTAAAATGTGTTTCCTGTGATAAATCCACATATGCATAACATAAAAATCAAGTTATTCCACCTTAAAACCATCTATTGAACCAGTTAACAGAGGTTGGTGTTCGCTGTAGCACCCCTGACTGAAGTGCCTCGCAGCTTAGCGCTACCTGGCACCGTTCCCTTCAACTTCACCCTCAGCCTCGTGCTCTTAGCTTTAACTCCATTCATTACGCAGGGAAGGGCCTCAGCCAGTCCTCTGGCTCTGTTCCCTGTTGCCCACCAAGGCCCCAAATGGCCGCTAATGAGGGGGGACAGATGATCAATTGTGCCAAAAACCCACGACCGCTTCGGAGGTGGGCGGCGGCGATTTCTAATCTTGCGTTTTGATCTGATCGTCACGAAATGCACAAGAAACTATTTTTTAGATAGTTCGGTTCGGCTTACATGATGCATTTAAGTTCATTATTGCACGACGTCCTGTAACTGGGGTCAGTGTGTTTGTCAACAGAGTGCAGTTGCCCCACATATTCATTTAGCTGGCTCCTCTTGTGCCTAAAATAGCACACTTGCTCACTCACTAGCTGGCCAGCAAGCAGCTCCTACTGTATGTATGTGTGTGTGTGTGTGTGTGTGTGTATGTGTGTGTGTGTGTGTGTGGGCCAAGTGGAAGGGGGTGAGGGAAGGTTTCATTATTTCTGTGAATGGTCAGTGTGCAAGTGAGTGTGTAACAGAAAAGAATACAAACACACCACGAACTGATACATCAAAGTACTGTTTCTGTCATAAAGTGAAGTCAATCTCAATCTCAAGTCTCAATTTATTGGAAAAAAGGAACTTAAACCTTCAGATCTGTGACTGAAGGGTCAGGGTTAGTAAAGTTAAATGACTCCTGCTTAAATCTACTAATATAAAAGTTTCTAATTCACTAATTTACTGTTTAATCGTCACCAAGAAAGACAGTAAGGAAGACCTTTAGTGAGGCAAAAAGAAGGTAACATGCATTTTCAAATAGCTACTATTGGCGCAACCCAGATTAAGTTGAGAAAACACCTTCATTTTGTAACTTTTCTGGAGCTTTCGATCATTTTTGCATGAACTTCATCCTCAGATGGAATTTGCCCAGTCATCGCTGCTTGCAGCTTTAATTTTCCTTATTTTCGGAGCTTTTTCAAAGTCCGCTTATTCATGTTAGTTTGGTCTTGACTGCTGATGAAGTGATATGATCGAAAGCTCCGGCTACTAAATGGACCTTGTGGTGAAATTGTTTTCTATCGTTTTCAAGATTTAAGAATAGACTTAAAACCTCTGTTTTCATGTATTTGTACAAACCCCACCATCAATTCTTTTGAACACTGATGTAATTAAAGAAAAATCACACAAAACGCTGCTAAACGAGTGAATGTAATGTGTTTGATAGAGTAAGAGAGAGTAAGTGAGAGAGAGAGAGAGAGAGAGAGAGAGAGAGAGAGAGAGAGAGAGAGAGAGAGAGGAGATAACCTGGATTGAGGAGATGATAGTAAGAACAAAGCTTCTATAGATAAAGAGAGCACAGAGGATTAGTTGGGTAACAGAAAAGACATTTATTGCCCTTTTAACAATATATAACATGTCAGCTTTTGGCGAGTCCTTACAGAAGTCCATAGGTATGTGAATGTCAAGCAATGGCATGGAGCAACACTTCAAATTTGCATATTACACTTTACACGACGCTCAGCTCCATTGGATGATTGACACACAAGCGTGATTTGACTGACACTTCACTTTATTTAAATTGAACCTTTATAAGTGTTGCTGTTCTTACTTGACATTTACAGGCAGGATGTTCGCTGCATGCTAGCGTTATGCATTAACAATGTGCAGAACATGTAATGTCAAAGCCACTTGTGATATACATCTCTATATCTCATCAAACAAAAGCCAGTCGCAAATCTTTTTAACCTTATTAGCTGTTTGACACTGCTCAAAGATTCATGGCTCGGGGGCCCATCGTTTGAACATAAAGGTCTTGTTGGCTCATAGAAAGAGGTACACTCGCACTCGATAACCCTGAGCCATAACCGCGGATTGAAACCTGCAGGCCCAAACACACCGAAGGAGATGATTTTGTTTCTTCTTTCTGGAGGGTAGTAGATTAACTGATATGAAGCTTGAGTGGCAGAAGTGTTTTAGTAATTGCAGGGCATGCAAGAGCATGATTCACATGGTTTGCTGTGCAGAAAGCTGAAACATTTTAGGAAAAACACCTCATGAATTGTAACTTTTGCTTTTATAAACTAGTGCAGCACCTGTTTAAAACATCGGGAACGGGCTTATTGACACTTATGTATGCATCAATTGACAAATATATCAGTTATAATGTTGAGGAATTAATAAGTTAAATGGTTTAAATCCAGACAAAAAGCAATTAAAGGCCTTCCATTGGTTGAATTTTGCTGCCAATCAAACATATCAGTGCTCCTATTGGCTAGTTTTACTCTGTTTTTCTGTTTGTATGTGTTAGTTCTTCTTCTAAAGCCCAGAAGCCCCACCCCACCCCGCTGGGATGTGACAGTGCTTATATCAAACATTCTGCTGCAGCCACAGAGCTGAGCGGCTCGCTGTCCACCTGTTTATTTAAATTTAATTAAACGTGTCATGTGTCCAATCAACTAGACACCTGACACTGCACTTCTTCGGGTTCCCCAAGTGGCGAGTTGAGTGTCGAGTTGAGTGTCGAGTTGGAGCCTAGAAGCCCCACCCGGTTGTCATGTAACAGTCTTTATATCAAACAACCACTACTGCACATAGACACAGAGCTGATCAGCAAGTATTAAACCTATTTTAAGTCCAAATTGCACCAAACTTAACACTGCACATCCTTGGGTCCACATCAATACACCTGCCGAGTTTGACGTAGATTAGATGAACCGTTCTCGAGATATTCAGAGGACATACATACAGACAGACTGACGGAGATTCCTTGCGTTATATAGAGAGATTCAAGGTGAACTAGAGGTTTAGCTCGTCTCGTTGCCTTCATATTTGTCTTTGCAATGATTTAAACTCTTTAAACAGTGACGTAGATAAGAGATGATAACCTCCACATACATTCACCCTGTCAGACAATGCGTGAGCTGGTATTTTGTACACAGTCTAAGCTTATTAACTGTATATATCAAAACAGCATTCACTCGAAATTTCTTTTTTTTTGTGGACGAGTTGACCTTCCAACAAACGCCCTCAGCTAGAAATGAGGACACCACATTTTTAGACACTGACTTCAGATAGTTTCACTCCTTCCAGGTATGACATATTTCTTATTTCTAAATTAGATCACACTCCTCAGGTGCATTTTTCGACTAGTAACTCAAAGGCTGTTGTCGTAACACTTGACATTTCGGCACCTCGGGGTCCTTTCCTAGAGCGCCATGTTTAACCCTGATTTGCATAGTGCGACCTGCAGGCGAGCGTTGCACCTTTTTTCCTTCAGGAATGTCCGAGGCATTCCCGATCCCACCGGCATTCCTCATGACATTAAGGATCTTGGAATCCGTGACAGACAGAGGGGGGACAGGTCTGGGCTTAGGACCCATCAGCCTTGTGAGGGCTAATAGCTAATGAACCGTTGCCAAGGGCGACATGAACATTCCTTGTCATCGCCATAGCTACTACCCCCTCCTCCCCCCTCCTCCTTCCCTCTCTTTCGACCACCTCCTACCCCTGCTGCCCTCCAGCTCCTTGATGAGGTCACACACCTGTCTTCACCTCTTCTTTCCTTTCCTGGCCTTCACCTCTTCTTTTTCACTCTCTCCTTCTTCTTCTTCTTCTTCCACCTCACCTCGCTACCACCTCTGTCTGATTCTCATTTGAACTGTGTGACTCCTTTTGCGTCGTTGTTGGTGATAAAGTTTTACAGACTTATAATTAGTATCTATATCATAAATTCCCCATCAATCATTCATAAATGTTTGATCAAGACATTCACAATCACTATTTTATGAACCAGGAGACAATAAATACATCAAATTTGTACATTTGCATATATAAAAAATGCATATCAGTTGCACAAAATTAAAAAAAAGATGCATTTTCTTTCCATTTTTTTATATTGTGGGTCACATTAGGAAAAGTATGGCTAAAAGAAGGGTCAAATTTGAGCCTGAACAGTATGTAAAGGTTAAGTGTGTAAGCAAGAGATAAAGCTAGAGATATGTTTGATTTAGTTAAAGTGTGTAATGTACTTTGGTAAATCAATCAGGCATTATATTAGCTGATATTTGCTTATTGCAGATATAAAAACTGTGTAAATGATCAATCAGGAAGCCAATCACAAGATTAATTGAGACCAAATATGGTCATTACTGTAGTTGCAGCCCACGTCCTTGCTTCCTGCTGCTTGCATCCATCATTCCCTTTAAAGGCACACACCAGCATTTCATTTAAGCAAACTGAGCAAATGTAAAGTGTTTAAATGAGTTGAGGGTGTAGTTTGTACATAAAAAGTCTTTTTCCTTACATGTTGCTGTCCGTCCAGTTTACTGAGTCATAGATCGTTGGACTTGGTGTTTAGTCTCCTCTTCAAAGACTGAACACACTTATGTATATTGTCACATGCACAAACATCTTTGCGGCTATGGAGTCCAGCTGTGTTTGACGATACTAGACATCAAATGATGAATGAAGAACTGAGACCAGACTTCTTGTGTCACATCACATATACATCAGTTTCAGTATCATTGAGATTAAAAGGTGCTTGAGAAGGTCTGTGATTGCATCTTGAGAGTGTGTCCTATACTTTCGGAGCACTACTTAGGAACAGATAAATAACACATAAGGTGCACGTATCAACACAGTAAGAGGAGACAAACATGAGTAACTTCCTCTGAGTCATCCATCCATCCAAGATTCACTCCGAAAATTGGTAAATCCCACATTTGGAGCTTAGCAGGTGTTCATTTCTAACCCTTACTGAGATGCTTGTGCTCCATTTCGTCCGGTTTCTATATCACTGAGCAGATAGTCGCCCCCTTATTTCACAGGTGAATCCCCCCCTCCTCCCCCTCCTCCTCCTCCAGCCTCCAGCACAGCAGCCATATTTTCTAAAACCTTCTTTTTCTACAATACCCATAAATCTTTCTGCCTGTGTGTGTGTGTGGGAACCTACTAGACATCAAATGATGAATGGAGAACGGAGACCTTGAGACTTTTTTACCAACCAAACTATAAAAAATTGCCTTCTTGTGTCCACATCACATATACATCAGTTTCAGTATCATTGAGATAAAAAGGTGGCAAGAAGTACAGGAAATAGTGCAGAGACAGTCGGTGGCTCTTTTGATTCAGACTTAAGGGCTCCTATACTTTCACAGCAATGCTTAGGTGCAGATAAATAACACATAAGGTGCACGTATCAACACTGTAAGGGGACCAACATGAGTAACTTCCTCTGAGTCATCCCTCCATCCCAGATTCACTCCGAAAATTGGTAAATCCCACATTTCTAACCCTGACTGAGATGCTTGTGCTCCATTTCGTCCAGTTTCTATATCACTGAGCAGATGGTTGCCCCCTTTTTCCACAGGTGAATACCCGCCCCCCCCTCCTCCCCCCTCCCCCCTCCAGCCTCCAGCACAGCAGCCATATTTTCTAAAACCTTCTTTTTCTACAATACCCATAAATCTGTCTGCCTGTGTGTGTGTGTGTGTGGGAACCTAAATCCTGGGTCACTAATAATAAAAGCTTTGAGGGGTCAGAGGTAGTAAGTCTAAACTGCTGCAGAAGGGGTCACTGTTAATAAGCCACGACTTCAATTAACCTTACATGTTACCTTGAGGAATTTCTTAGCGAGGTAACACAGGCAAGAGCTCACATGCAGTTTTTTTTTTTTTTTTTAAGGATTTGCACTTTTTACTTTGGAAGCATGTCATAAAGGTAAATAGCCTGTTCTGACCCTTAAAGCTTAAAGGTTGTGGAGTTTATCTCTTTACTGACTTTGGAAGTGTGTTTTCTTTGGGCTTCAGCTGATAAGAGGAGAAGATGACAGGTGCTGCTGAAGTCACCTCGAGGTTTATTAGAGTCAAATAGGAAGTGACCATGAATTCACCTTTTTGACTTTGGAAATGCTTGAAAATGATTATACGATCCCAAAATAACGTACCTTGGATTCCCCCAAAGGAGCTGAATGTCGATAGTTGAACCAATTTTGTAGATAAGTATTGAAAGTGACAGTCCCTGGCTGCTTGAGAGGAGCCTATTACTTAGTGAACAAAAGGCCTAAATTACCCAGCATTCCTTCCAAAGCACCGTCATTTGTTTTAGCAGTGTGATGTTTTAGCTGTCAGTGTTAGGCTTTCTTTTCTTTTCTCTTTCTTACGAGGGAAAGACTTCTTGTCCAGACTTGATCTCCAGTCGAGAGCTTAAGAAATAAAGCACTGCAAAAAAAAAAAAAAAACTAGTTGATTTTAAAGTGAAGTAATGACCTCCTCAAATGGGTGAAGTGACCACAGTGTGACCCTCGAGACGGAGAGGTAAAAATGAGGCCAAGACATGTCGATACTTAGAGACACCTGGAGGACGTCTGACCCCCGTGTTTTGACCTTGGACTGACCTTTTAGCTTGAAGCGGACAATGATGAGACTTTGGGAAATTATTTAAAATGAGACAAACTGAGGTAGAGAATGATTGTAGTTAAGTGATCTTACATACTTTGGCGTTAGATGTGCCTCGATGTATTTTGGCTCTTTTTTTTTTTATACCTTTATGCTATTTTTACTCGTCAAGATTGAAAAGGAGAAGCCTTCCTTTCTCCCTCCCTCCCTCCTTCCTTCTTTCCTTCTTTTGTCCGTCCTTCCTTCCTTCCTTCCCTCCTACCTTCCATCCTTCCATCCTTCCTCCCTTCCATCCTCCCTTCCTTCCTCCCTCCTTCTTTCTTCCTCCCTTCCATCCTTCCTTCTTTCCTCCCCTCCTTTCTTTCCTTCCTTCTTCCTACCTTCCATCCTTCCTCCTTTCCTTTCCTCCCTTTCCTCCCTCCTTCTTTCTTCCTCCCTTCCATCCATCCATCCTTCCTTCCTCCCTCCTTCTTTCTTCCTCCCTTCCATCTTTCCTCCCCTCCTACCTTCCTTCCTTCCTTCCTTCCTCCCTCCTTCCTTCTTTCCTCCCTCCTTTCCTTCCTTGACTCGAGGACAACAGGAGGGTTAAGGTGAATTCTTTGAGACTTTGATGACTTCTAAAGAAAAAAACAGACATACAAGACGTTTCTTGGACAAGTTAGAAAAGAGAAAGTCAATGAAAGAGAGACTTTAAGCACAATTTTTTTTTTTTTACCATTATAATAACAAAAACATGCCCCAGATGCTGTTTGTCAACTCCTCATTCTTCCCCCGCCATAACCGTTTTCTATAGAAAGAAGACACAAAAAGAACAGAAAAACGAGCAGCGGGCCCCCCCCCCCCCCCCCCCCTCATAACTCAACCGCTGTTTACGACCAAATTAAACCAACACTCGTACTCCTCCTTCTCCTTAAAAGACTTTCCCATGATACTCTCTGACAACAGCAGGTCATTGTTTACGCCTCAACACTAAGCTACAAGCATCCAAGATGGCCGACAGTACATTCCCACTTCCTGTTCTTCATGTAAATCATTGGCTTTGGTTTCCAGTTTCCACGCTAATGATTGAATTCGACTTCACCCCAAAGCTTCAAATATTGAATGTTTAAAGTGAATAGTGTGTCTGTTATTCTGCTATCGGTCGGTTTAGTGGTTAAAGGATAGAAGATACAGCGTCGGCAGCATCAGATAGTTAATGTTCAGCTGGTTTCATATATTTTAAGTGAGTTTTTCTACATTTACTCCGGTCCCCTCCCTCCCCTCGTACTGACCTGATGTCGGACGGTCACTGAGCATTCCTTTCCTTCCACTCGTCTCAACCTCTCCACAGATAAGGTCAAAGGTCAACCAGAAGGAGAGAGGGAAAGGAGGAGGAGGAGGAGGAGGGGTGGTAATAGTGGCACTGGACCAGGGTCATAGACTAAAACTAAAACTAGCAATGAAAAATAATTTAGTTAACTGAAATTAAAATAAAAACTACAATTTAAAAAAAAACCCAAGCTAAATAAAAACTACAATGAACAATGTGAAACTAACTAAAACTAAACTGAATATACTTCGAGTAAATTTATAGTGATGAGGACTGATGGGAACATTTGTGGGATGCAACTAAAAGGGAAAAATGAAGAATGAAATTAAAAAGGAGTTGATGATAAACCATATTTGGGGTCACACATTCTTTCATCCTTTTCAGCTTCTACGAGTCAAAGCTTTCTCTTAATACCTGAAAAACTA
This sequence comes from Scomber japonicus, assembly GCF_027409825.1. Lineage (NCBI taxonomy): Eukaryota > Metazoa > Chordata > Actinopteri > Scombriformes > Scombridae > Scomber > Scomber japonicus. The sequence continues at coordinate 21,624,064 of NC_070599.1, read as the reverse complement.
AAACTAAGACTAAATAAAAACTAAACTGAAACTAGTCAATTCCTTCAAAATAAAAATGAAACTAAAACTGAGAGAGCTAGAGAGAGAGAGAGAAAGAGAGAGACATAGAGAAAGAGAGAGACACAGACAGAGAGAGAGACAGAAAGAGAGAGAGAGAGAGACACACACACACACAGAGAGAGAGAGAGAGAGAGAGAGAGAGAGAGAGAGAGAGAGAGAGAGAGAGAGAGAGAGAGAGAGAGAGAGAGAGAGAGAGAGAGAGAGAGAGAGAGAGAGAGAGAGAGAGAGAGAGAGAGAGAGAGAGAGAGAGAGAGAGACAGAGAGAGAGAGAGAGATGTTTTCCTTCTTCTGAACTCTGTGGGCATGTGGGTGCACTGACATGCAATGTTTCATGGGTAATTAACCCGAGCAGGTGGATGCATTACTGATTGGCTCACGGTCAGGATTTACACAGAAGTTCAGTGTTATTAGATCACTGAGTGAAATGAGCCCTTCAGCTTCAACTGGAGCTCCTCAACTCCTCAACCTAACATAAAAAAACAACAACTATGAAAGATAGTCATGTTTTTGCACATATCTGCGAGATCTGAGACACGTTCCCATGATTGTCAGCTTTTAATGGATGATGTTGGTTGTTTAGAGCAGATATGTGAAGCAGCTCTTAGAGATAAAAGATAACTGGAAGACACTATAGAGCTGCAATGATAGTCACTTAATCGATTAGTTGATCATTTATCAGCTGGTTACTTCTCTTTTTTGTCATACATGGAGGGTTTTATACTGTTGGTTATAAGAACAGGTGGTAATTTTTCACTATTTTCTGATGTTTCATAGATAAATTGTTTAATTATGAAAATAATCTGCAGAATTTTTGACTTTTTTCAAGCTAGGATCATTTAGTTGATAAAGTTTAGTCATTTTTTTTTCAAGCAAAATGTGACAAATTAGCTGGTTAATGCTCTTTTTTTGGTCATACTGTTCCTTCTTTGCTCCCTTCCTTCCTTCTTTCTTTCCTCCCTCCTTTCCTCCCTCGTTCCTTTTTTCCTCCCTCTCTCCTACCTTCCTTCCTTCCATCTTTCCTTCCTTCTTCCTCCCTTCTTTCCTTCCTTCCTTCCTTCCTTCCTTCCTTCCTTCCTTCCATCTTTCCTTCCTTCCTTGACTCGAGGACAACAGTAGGGTTAATTGACATTTTTTGAGCTAGGAACCTAATTTCGACTCTTCTTCTCCTGATTAAAAGACATCATCTAAAGTTTATTCTTTTACTTCCTATATATATATAACCTGCTACTTTCCAGATTCTTCCCTCTGCTTTTACACATTTCAAAGCTTTGGGTGTAAAACTCATCTGCCACCCAAGTAGAATAACATCAAATATTATTCCAGTGATTGATCCTCACATTGACTCTCACTGACTGTGATCAAACAGCCTCCTATATGTTCCTCTCTTGTGTATGAAGCACTTAAACCCTCCATGCCTCACTCATCCTATGTTATTTCAATATGGCTAAACCCCAAAATGGCCTCCATCTGGGCGCCGAACACCTCCAGTTTCTCCCCTTTTATTGTTGATTTTATCCGCTATCCCAGCGATGCACAATATTTTTTAATGTCTCTGAGGTGATTCGTCATCTTTAAGTCGCTCTGCGTCTGTAACGGCCTCCCAGTGGGACACTTAACCCCCAGTCGGCCTGTGTAATTTCACTGTGGTTTGATCCAAAATGGCTCCCCCTATGGGATTCACATGCTTCACAGCTGAGCGGCGGTTTCCTGTGGTGGAGAGGGAGTCGAGGGGCCGACAGCAGGCGGCTTGTTCAGGCAGGACTCCTGCGGTGTGTGAAACCCGCAACGCCTGCCAGCTGTGTAAAGCTCGGCTAAGTCCCGACATTTCTTCTTCTTCTTTTTCCTCCATCATCTTAATATCCTCAAAGACAAGTGATGGTTCCTTGTTTGTAAAGCGGATCACGCCACTCAGCTCAAAGCGTGGATGTGTCCTTTAAAATCAGCCCTGAAACATTCTTGGAACAAGTTGGGATCTGTTCAATGCAGAGAAAATATATATATGTTTAATGTATACATAAATACAAGGACTATAAGGTAGAAACAAGCATGTGCTGATTGTGTTTAAGTGTCTTAAATTGAGTATTTGATTGAATCTAGGCTGCAACTAATGATTATTTTCCATCATTGATCGATTAGTCGTTGGTTTCCCAAAGTTTAAGATTCAACCTTAATGTCTTCTTTAGTCCACAACCCAAAGATATTCAATTCACACTCACAGAAGATGAAAGACACCAATATATATTCATATTTGAGGAGCTTTTCCCCTAAAACAAATCAATTAATCAGTTATTGTAGAGGTTGGCAATTCATTTTCTAACCAATTAATCATCTAATAGTTGCAGCTCTGGATTAAATATATCATAAAGGAAGTAATTGTCTGCTTTTATGTGACACTTAAATAGAAATATAACCTTAATGTAACATGAAGAAGTAGAATTTGAACTTGTTTTTGTTGTTTTCAGCAGAGACGTTCAGGAAAAGTGAAGCAAATCTTAAATGATCTGATCTGAACTCATAAACTAAACAACAGCTTATTTGCACATTTTAAACGATGATGTCATGCTTTTAGTTTAATGGCTAACTAATGATAAGTTGCTCTGCTTTATGCCAAACTACTTACTAATGTGTTTGAAGTCATGCTGTAGTGTTTAGCAGCTAGTGGAGTGTGTCACCTCGGACCACACAGGAAATATATAACACGTTCACAACCGTAACTGCTGTAAATGTTGCATCACTAAACACCAAACGATAATGAGTCCCGGGATTGTGAAAGAGTCGAGTGTTAGAGTGTCGAGTTTACTTTAATATTTAGCTACAAAAACAAGTTGTTAGTTAATTCATCTGAGCTTCTCCTCCTCCCTCGTGTTCCTCAGTAGTACTCTAACTCCCATTTCAAACTAAAATACGTCCATAATCTCTGATATTTACAATTCGTCCTCCCTTTCCTTTCAAACAGTCAGCTCTCATACAAACCATTAAGCTCAGGCTGTAAGTCTTTTAGTATACACACTGTCAAAGTACAACATCTGTGATTTTTTTTTTTTTCAGAAATGGCCTCAAACTGCTTTAGTTGGAGTAAACTCTACAGCCCTGCATACATACACATATTTATTACCTCTTAAACAGGCGGAAATGAGATGTTAATTATCCGTTTTATTTGCTAGGCATCTCATTTTTTGAGTTGTGTCTCCACCAGGAAACGTTTCCCCCTGTTAAGGTATAAAAGAATGTATATGTGTATGTAACCCATAGACTGTATGAAAGAAATCTGTGACGTCACCCATAGGTTTGTGGACTGCTGCTAGGAAGCCAATAGTTTCGAATCTGGGCAGCGCCATCTTGAAAATTTCAGGTGCATGCTGGGAAAAATAAAAACACGGATTCTACTTATATGGGCATGTAGCGGGGAGGTTGCTATGGTTGCGAGGGCTGGATCTCGAGGACATTGGTCAATCAACCTGTCAATCAGGACGTAGCTACGCCCTAATGCATACCCTGCTTTATCATCAAATATAAAATCAGGGAGGCCAAAATTTCACAAATGAACATCATACTGCATTGAAGAAGGCTTTAAACTAGCGATTGAGACCATAAACACATTTTGAAAATGTTTACTGAGGTTAGAAATCAAGTGAGAAGTTGGTGAATTCTCCATTGACTTGTATAGAGACGGTCGCCCCCTGGTGGCCTTTTGATAGAATGCAGTTCTAAGTTACTTCCGCGTTGGCCTCATTTCAGAGGACCAGAACTCCCTGCCTGAGTTTAACACATAAATTAACACCTTTTCTGCTAGTTTGGCTCCAGATAGTATGAAAACTAACTTGCTATTAACTTTAATGTGTTGAAATGCATTATATTTGATTCCCCGCCTGGTGTGTGTGTGTGTGTGTGTGTGTATTTTCCCTATATTGGATTCCGGAATATTGCTATGATGTCATATAGAATGTAGAATGTGACGGAACTCCCCGCCTGGTTAAACCCCCGTCCAAAGTGTGGTTGAGCAAAGTGAGATTACATCCAATCTCTTGACCTCTTGACTTCTTTGGATGGAGAAGATAGATGAAAACCGCCCTCGAGGGATGAAGAGAAAAGCTTTTAGAGTCGAGTTTAAATCTTGTAGTTTATTTTATGAATGAAGGGTAAAAGTATCCAGAAGTTAAACCCACCCAGCTTGTGAATGAGCTTTTAATTTGTTAAATCAGGACTTGAAGGACAGTTTAACGCTTTTAATATGTTACCTAATCGTCTTATAATAATTATTTCTTACGATAACAGCTCCATCATAGATATCAGGGCTTATCTTAACCTTTTTTATTGGATCGCATCCACATCAATAAATTCTTTAAAATCGTTATATTCAAGACATCTTGACGTTGATTGCGGACGCCCTCGTAAAACTCATCACTCCTCATCATCCTCCTGTGTGTGTTGGGAGGTTTATAACTCACATCTTATCTTCTGTCATATCTCATACCATCTGTCATAACTCTCCTTCACCCGTGGGTCGTATTTTTTAACCTCCTTTCTCTCTCTCTCTCTAGCTCTGTCTCTCTCTCTCTCTCTCTCTGTCTCTCTAGCTCTCTCTAGCTAGCTCTCTCTCTCTCTTTCTTTCTCTCTCCCTCTCTCTCTCTTTCTCTCTCTCTCTCTTTGCCTCTCTCTCTGTCTCTCTCTCTCTCTCTCTCTTTCTTTCTCTCTCTCTCTCTCTTTCTTTCTCTCTCTCTGTCTCTCTCTCTTTCTGTCTCTCTAGCTAGCTCTCTCTCTCGTTCTCCTGCTGTCAAACCTGAGTCACATTTCTCAGTCTTTCTTTTTAGAAACCTGCTGCATAAATCATCCTAATTACCTTTTTATTTCATATTTAATGTCTTTTGGACTTTTATTCATTGATGTCTAAATATTCTCCTTTGATCACTAAGTGTGTAAAAGCGATTTAATACAACTTGTTTAAATATTACTCAGGCTGGCTCTCCTCCAGTCTGACTGCCACTAATAGATTAGTTATTATTAATCTGGTAACTTTCCAAAGTTAATAATTGAATTGAACGCTTGATATGATGTAATGCGTTGGCAGAGACTTGATTTCTCCTTTTTTTTTATCTCAAATGAAGCCAAAATTTAGAGGAAATGTCAAATATTGGAAATAATTTAAATGATGAATAAAGTTGGATTTGTAGACGGAAACAATCTCAACTCAAAGGTCCACTTACTTGCTTTTTTGACTGTATCACAAAGGCTTCATCAGATCATCTGTGGTGGCACCGTAGACGCTCAAACTTGCCTTTTATTTATTTAGAGCCCCTTTTTTTTAAGGCTTAAATGTTAAATGTTCAGTATTGATTGTGAAAAGATCAGCAGACCCAATAATCTCAACTCAAAGGTCCACTTACTTTGACTTTTTCTGGAGATTTCATTTAAAGTTTATAGTATTAAGACTTCATTATCTATCAGTCCCATAAGAGTGTGTTGGAATAAATGCATCACTGCTCAGTCTGCCTTTAATTTACAGCATCATCATCAACCTTTCCACCTTCATATCTTTGTCTTTTAGGCTGTTTTTTATTTTATTTTATTGCATCAGATCATGAAAGCATCTCAGTGTTGCAGCAGCCGCCTCATATCGTAAATTACACACAGTGATCTTTATTTAAGTCGCTGAGACAAATGAGATACACCTCAGCGGATTAAACAGATGAGAGTACTGTGTGTGTGTGTGTGTGTGTGTGTGTGTGTGTGTGTGTGTGTGTGTGTGTGTGTGTGTTGAAAAATGTATCTGCTCCTGTATCATCTGTTTGTCTACCTGAGCCTTTCTCCTCCTCCTCCGCCTGTTTAATACCTGCTGCTCCTGGATCGAGGTCTGTTCCGCATACCTGCCTGATGGCTTCTTGGCACTGTGAGTGTGTGTGTGTGTGTGTGTGTGTGTGTGTGTGTGTGTGTGTGTGTGTGTGTGTGTGTGTGTGTGTGTGTGTGTGTGTGTGTGTGTGTGTGTGTGTGTGTGTGTGTGTGTGTGTGTGTGTGTGTCTAAAAATGGACTGTGTGTATCGTGTGTTTTCGGGGACAGCTCCGAACAAAAAGGGATTTGTTAGTTGGACAGGTATTATGAAGGAGTTCCTGTCTTTAACTTTTACATATTCACATTCATAAATTCCCCATTAGACATTAATAAAGAATGTTTGAATTGTGTTTTTTTTTAATTCAGTACTTTTGCATATGCAGAAATGTGTATCAGCTGTACAAGAAATTTACATTAATGTGCATTTTATGTAATTTTGGAGGGTTGGAGGGATGAAGGGAGGAAGAAGAAAGGACAGGAGGGAGGAGGAAGGAAATTATGGAGGGAGGAAGGAAGGAAGGAAGGGAGGGAGGGAGGAAAGGAGGAAGGAAATGAGGGAGGGAGGAAGGCAGGAAAGAAAGGAAGGAAGGTAGGAGGGAGGGAGGGAGAAATGAAAAGAGGAAGGGTTAGGAGGGAGGAAAGAAGGCAGGAAAGAAAAGAAGGAAGGGAGGAAGTAAAGAAGGAAGGGAGGAAAGAGAGAGGAAGGAAAGAAAGAGAGAAGGAGGGAGGAAAGAAGGAAGGGAGGGAGGAAAGAAGGAACAGTCAAAACAGACGGGGTTAATTTGACCCGGGAGGACGACAGGAAGGTTAAAAGTTCTTAAATATAAGTTTATTTAAAGTGAAGCATCTTGTGTGTGTCACCTGCTTCACTTCTTCTTTCTAAATGTGACTGTTAGCCCCAACGGTGCTGCGGCTCTATGTACGTGGTTGCCATGACAACCGCTGCCCATCACAAGGGCGAACAAGCAAGAGCTGACGTTTTGAGAGATTCCCACCAGCTGTCTGCCGTTTTAACACACACACACACACACACACACGCACACACACACACACACACACACACACACAGACGGGAGCGTGCATACATGCAGAGCAGCACACCTCCGTCAGTGTCTCTCTGTCGCTCGGTCATCGTCTTCCTTGACAAGCTGTTGTGACATTGCTGTGGCTTTTCATGTGCAGCCTTCGCACTGCCCAGTCAACTTCCACAGCACATAGCTCCTGTGTGTCTGTGTGTGTGTGTGTGTGTGTTTGTGTGTGTGTTTGTGTGTGTGTTTGTGTGTGTGTTTGTGTGTGTGTGTGTGTGTGTGTGTGTGTGTGTCACATAGTATTATGACTAAGGAGCCATTGCAGCTATATTCATCAAGTTTTCCACTTTTAGCAATAAAGCAAAAATGATCAATGGATCCTTTAAAGATGACATATCATGATCTTTTCCTTCCTCCCTTCCTTTCCTTCCTCCCCTCCTTCCTCCTTTCCTTCCTCTCTCCCTCCTTCCTCCCTCATTTCCTTCCTTCCCTCCTTCTCTCTTCCTTCCTCCCTCCTTTCCTTCCCTCCTTTCCATCCTTCTTCCTTCCCTCCTTCCTCCCTCCTTCCTCCCTCCTTTTCTTCCTTCTTCCTTCTTTCCTCCTCTCCTTCCTCCCTTCCCTCCTTTCCTTCCTCCCTTCCTCCTTCCTCACTCCCTTCCTTCCTTGACTCAAGGACAACAGGAGGGTTACATTTCCACTAAAGCTGTCTCTCACATTATTAACAAACAGTTTATGTTTCTCAGTGTTTCTCCTCCGAACCTCCATACAGCTTTCGCTCCGTGCTAAAACAACTCCAAGTGTGTACATGTACATAATCACAGACACGTAAACACAGACGTGTATCGACCGCTTCGCCTCATCTGCTGCTTAGTGGCTGATGTTGGTGGTCCGGTCGTCAGTTTAAGATGCTTTACGTCGTCGTTCGACACGAGACATTTAAAGCTTATACAAACCAGAGAAAGAGGGAACGAGGGAGGAGGGGAGGAGGGGAGTTGTATATACTGTAAGTTTACCTGAGGTTTGCTTTAACGCTGAGGAATGCCGTTAAGTATATGGTGACGGATGGCTTCGTAAACAGAGGTATACAAATAAAATAAGAAGAGGGAAGCAGATGGTGGAAACGACCTCGTTAAAAATTACGTAAAGCTGATTTCATATATGAAGCATTTAACATGTAGGAAGCCTTTTTAGGGGACTTTTTTTTTTTTAATCCTACATTTTTATTGTCTTTATTTTGGCAGTATTGATCTTCCATATCTTGCACAACACGCTTTAAATGAAGTAATCCTCTTATTTAGCTGTCATGTGATTAATTTAAGCAATAATTGGAGGTATTTTCTCATCAGGAACTTTATTTATGTGCTATAATATACAGTTTTAATGCATTATATGTCCAGAAGAAGAGCATTTAGGTGTTATTTGATTAATTTAAGCAACTTTTGTAGGTATTTTCTCATCAGGAATATAAATAAGAAGCTTTTTTTTAAATATCGTGTGTCACATTTGTACAATTAATTCATGTATTTCTCATCTTAAAGCTAATTTTGCATCTTTAGATATTGACAAAATGTGGAAAAAAGGGGGAATAAATACACAAGATTGCGAGATACTCCAGGAATGTTATAGTAAATCAGATTTTGTCAGTGTGAAACCTGCCAGCATCCATTTACCCTCTAAATCATCTTAAACACCGGCTTTTTTCCGTGACGTAGGCCATCAAATATTTAGCTCGCTCCAATTATCACCATTGTACTGTAGCTCTAAGGTACGAGGAGGTTCTTTTGGGGGGGGGGGGGGGGGTGGCATCAATGTTATTTATTGATGCCATAAATATGCCAACCTTTTTAAAATGCTCTTTCGTGTTGGGTCACGTCGCGTTCCGCTCACGAGTCTGAATATCGATGCACAGACGATATGATGGAATGATAATGTTAGATAAGTTCAGCCTGAGGTCAAAAGGGTTCAAGTTTTTGCAACAGTTGAGCCAAAAAAAAGCTGATTATGTTTAGTTGCAATGAAAATATTAGTACTTTTTTGACATCTGCAGCGTCTATTTTACTTTCTCGACATAGTGAGAGAGTGTGACGCCTTTTATACAACGCATATATATATATATACTTTATATGCTACTAGAAGGAAGGAAGGAAGGAAGGAGGGAAGGAAGGGAGAAAGCAGGGACGGAGGGAGGAAGGAAGGAAGGAAAGGAGTAAGGAAGGGAAGGAAGGTATGAAGGAAGGACGGAAGGAAGGAAGCAAGGAAGGAAGGAAAGGATCAATTGCTGAGCTTCGGAGGGGAAAAAGCTCTTAATTTAATGATTTGTAGACACAGATTATTTAATTAGCGTTCTCAATTTATCTAATTTGCTAGTTTCCTTTCATGTAGAGGAAACTAAACCTCACCTCTGGAGTTTAAATCAACTAATGATGCTGTTGCTTCTTCGAGAGCAGCAAAGAAATGTTGCTAAAACTGAGATTTTAATATTTGTGGGTTGGTGGGTTTTGACTCCCTCCGGTTCTTGAGGAAAAAAAACCCCAAACCTCAACCTCAAATTGCTCCTGATGTGTTAATTTCTACATTCATCAGAGTAGAATAGACAGATGAGGAAGAGGAGGAAGAGGAGGAGGTGGAGGTGAGCTAGAGTCTGTGTTTTCATCCCTGTTCTCGCCCGAGGCTGAAATCTGACAGCTGTACTCTGCTCGAGATGGGAGGAATGTGAGGAGGACAAAAGAAAAGAGGGAGAGCCTTAAGGAGGAGAGAGAGAGAGAGGGAGAGAGAGAGAGAGAGAGAGAGAGAGAGAGAGAGAGAGAGAGAGAGAGAGAGAGAGAGAGGAGTTCAGGTGTGTTTCCTCCATCACCTCACACTTTTACTCCTCATCTCTCTCTTTTCTTTTCTTTCCCTTTCCTCCTGATTTCTATCCTTTCTCTCTCTCTCGCATCCCTCCTCTCAATTCTTCTCCCTCCTCCTCCTCCTCCTTTCTTCCTTTCTCTTTCTTCATCCATCTTCGTCTTTGTCTTTTTGTTTTTAACCACTGAAGAAGACGTAGATTGACGTGCCCTATAGACTATAAACACTACATTCCTCAGCTTTACACACACACTCACACACACATACACACACACACACACACACACACACACACAGGTCCGCTCCTCCGTGCCCTAACCTGGAGATTCTCTCGAGCGTAGCCGTTCCCTTTTCTACCATCAACAAAAGATGTTTAATGAATTTCACCCCTTCTTTTTTTCGGGGAAGTAAACACACGCCACCTTTTTTTTTTTTTTTTTTTTTTTTACAGTTCCTTGTAACTGTGGTCAAAGGCTGCAAACGACCCGAGACAGGAATTCCTCAAGAGGAGGAGGAGGAGGAGGAGGAGGAGGAGAGGGAGGATGTAGGTGAAGAGTAGAGTAGAGGTAAATGGAGAAAAATGTGAAAACGAGAGGTGAGGTGTGAGAGTGAGAGTGGAGGATGAGAAAGAGGAGTGAAGAAGAAATGGAGGAAAAGGAAAGAAGGATGAGAGATTGAAAGACAGAAGGGATAAAGATCAGAGGAAGAAGAGAGAAGAGGAGAGAAAAAGGAGAGTTCTTGTTGAGGAAGAACGTGAATAAATGAAAAGTGAGAGGAAGGATGAAAGATGAGAAATAAGTAGCAAGTGGGAGGATGGGAAGGAAGGAAGGAAGGAAGGAAGTAAGGAAAAAAGTATGGAAGGAGGGGAAGAACAAAGGAAAAATTAAAGAAAAAGGGAGGAAGGCAGGAAGGAACAGTCAAAAGAGACGGGGGCCAATTTGACCCGGGAGGACAACAGGAGGGTTAAAAAGGGAGAAATATTAGTGCTGAAATGGATAGTTATAGGGGACAGTTATAGGGAGGGAGGGAAGGAAGGAAGGAAGGAAGGAAGCAAATAAAAATGTTGATTTGCAGCTTTTTTTTAAATCTCTTATCATAAAAAGTTTTATAAATTCCATTATTGTAGCTGTTAGAAGATGATTTCTTGGGCTTCATTATCAGGCTTCTATAATTATTGCTGAGTCTGGTGTTTAGCTGACTCATCCCTGTCGTCATGCTTAAAATGGCGCACACACACGCACACACACATACACGCACACACACACACACACACACACACACACACACACACACACACACACACACACTGAGAGAGGAGTCTGCTCTACTTTGACCTTTAACCTCCAGGTCTGATTTTAGATTGTGGTCACTCATGTTCTTTACAGACACAAACACACTCCCACCCCTCCCACTCCTCCCACCTCCGCCCCTCCCGCGGTATCCGGCTACTGTTTCACTCTCTTCTCTCTCCGCTTCAGGTACAAGAACAAAAAGACCCAAGGATTGTTCTTTCTGTCCTCCTGGCTTTACCCCAGACTCATTAAAACATATTTTGATAATCTTAATCTTGTCATGCAGGAGCCTCATGACTCCTTTGGGTGCCAAGATGTAGTTTTAAGAAACCGACCCTTCTGTTTCCTTCAGTGGAAGAGTTGAAATAAAATAATATGGATGTTGCAGATGATTAACGAGGCACCAGCAAGATTAATATGTTGCTTAAATGTTATATTTGACTCCCAGCAGCCCCTCCTCCATCATCTCTGCATGACTCAGACCGAAACCGACACTCGTCATCTCGGTTATTTTAAACCAGGAGCAGCAAATTTACAGCGGGAGGGGTCGTCACCGTCGTTAAAATAGAGCCTCCCCCCATTCCTCGATCTAGCTTCTGTGTTATGATAGCAGGCTGGTGTTAAACTGGATGACGAGGGTCCCAGTTTAATCCGAGCTAACGTACTGGAGTGTTATCAGGATAAAATCAGGCTAAATTTCTTCTTATTCAGGTTTGACTCAGTTTACTGCGTTTATAAGATTTTAGGGAACTTTTTCTTTAGATTTTTCACCTGTTCTCTTAATATAATCAATGTCAACTATCTTTGGTTTTTCCTTTTTGCTTTTTTTTGTCTTGTGAAATCTAAAAATGCAGCAATCTGAAATGACAGTCTTGGTCTTGAACTCCTCACATATACAGTAATTTGGGGCAAAGGGCGGCGGGAAATGAGCCAAAAAGTTTGAGAGTCAGTCGCTGATTATTAGTAATGTTTCAAATTAGTAAGCAGCATTAAAATTTACAGCTTCTTAGACATTAATGTGATTAGACACATTTGGTTTCTCAGGTATTTGTTTCACTGGATCAGCCAAAAAAAAAGAAAAAAGAAAAAAGAAGACATTCCCGAGTGTCTTTTCCAACTCTAAACGTCCCATGATAGATTCTTTAATTATAGCGCACCTCAAGGCTAAACAACAGTCTTCTATCTGTGATGAGCATCTGAAAGCCATCGCAACTTGAACAGAAGCAGAAGAGATAAAGACGGACAGCTGAATAACATTCATTACCTGAGCTGAAAGGGGGGGGGGTTGATCTATAGAAAAGATGAAGAATGAGTCGCTAAAAGGCAGGTATTTAAACATAATTAGATGAACACACGCACTGAGCAATTGTATACATCAGGTTTTAAAGGTTAGTGTTATAGACTGAGGGGATAATTTGATAACTGTCTGCTCAGCATGCCTTTACAGTGTCCGACATAGCTCGCTCACACACACACACACACACAGAATAACACACACACACACACACCAGTTATGACAAGAAGCTGTACTGGAAATTGTACCTCGGGATTTTGGCACTTGTGACATATTTAAAGTTGGAGAGACATAAAAAAAACACTTTCTGGCTGTTGAAAGCTGAAACAGATAAAATTCCTTACAGATTCCTTCCGTCCTTCCTTCCTTCCTTCCTTCCTTCCTCCCTCCTTACTCGTTTCTTTCCTTCCTTCCTTCCTCTTTTCGTCCTTACTCCTTTCCTTCCTTCCCTCCTTCCTTCCTTCCTTCCTTCCTTCTCTCCTAAATTCCTTCCTCTTTTGTCCTTACTCCTTTCCTTCCTTCCCTCCCTGCCTCCTTACTCCTTTCCTTCTTTCCTTCCTTCCTCCTTTCCTCCCTACCTCCCTCCCTCCTTACTCCTTTCCTTCCTTCTGTCCTTCCTTGATCTGAGGACAACAGGAGGGTTAAAAGAATTAAAGGATAGTTCCCAAGAAAATCCTGATGTTCAGTGATAATATTGGACCAGAGTGAAGAAAAACAAGACAGGAGGAGGAGGGAGAGAAAAACTGGCCAACAATCAGCTTAGTAACCCACAACAACGCTTCACTTGTCAATCTCTGTGGATCTGACCTCAGTACAGGTGGTGACACACACACTGAGTGAAAGCGTGAAGACAAATCAAGATTGATGGTAGACCAAGCTCTATTTGTCTTTCACAGGTGGAATAGAGAGCAGATGGTTCAGGAGTTACTCAGAAAGTTTGTGTTGGGGTATATAAGGGGAGGAGGAAGAGGGGGGGGGTTGGCGGTTGTTAATGGATTGATGGAGGACCTCCAAACTAGCAGAAACTGAACCACCCGGGGGGTTAACTGCTTGTATCAGTTAGGAATGTCAAAATGTCCAAAACATTTCTGCAGAGTTAGTCTTTTCATTCCTGGAATAGAAGAAGAAGAAGAAGAAGAAGGCATGGTAGCTTTATTTTTACATTAAAATAAAATATCAGATGATTTAACAGTAAGAATTGGAAGATTATACTTGGGAAAAGGGATCGAAAAAAAGGAAAGGAGGGAGGAAGAAGGAAGGAAAGGAGGGAGGAAGAAAGGGAGGAACGGAAAGAAAGAAGGAGGGAGACAGGAAAAGAGGAAGGGAGCAAGGAAGGAAAGAAGGACAGAGGAAAGAGGGAAGGGAGGAAGGAAAGAAAGAGAGAAGGAAGGAGGAAGGAAGGAAGGAAGGATGGAAGGAAGGAAGGAAGGAAGGAAGGAAGGAAGGAAGGGAGGAAAGAAGGAACAATCAAAACAGACTGGGGTCAATTTGACCCGGGAGGACAACACAAAGACATATGCCGTTTTTCTCTCCTTTTTATTGACATTTAACAGATAAAAAAGGCTTATCAAAAACATAACCAGCAGCTTACTTCATAATGAAAATTGTTAGTTGCAACCCAAGTGGGAAGACATATTGATTTGATTGATCTTCTTTGTTTTATTACACATTTTAATCATCCTTTCTGCATGCCACGTACTCCCTCTATGCCGACGATGTCATGTTTAATCGCTGAGACGCAGCTTAGAAATATTGTGTTATATTGGACATTTCATGCAGTTTTTTTCTATTTTTATGTCCTCCATCTCTAAAAAAAGAAGCTGTAGATTTGCATTGACCAGATTTGAAACCTGCTGTTGCGTTTAAAGTCACAGTTAAAACCACGACATCCCGTCATCATTATCTTCAAAGCTTTTCTTACTTTTATGACTCCTCTTGTCACCCACATGTAGTGAAGGAAGTTTGGGATTAAACTCAGAATTTGGCTTCTTGCCCTGTTTTTTTTTTCTCTCCCCCTCTTGTTACACTTGTCATACAACCACAGGAGAGTCATGGATGGTGCGTACTTGTCATGTTCGTTTGTGTGTGTGTGTGTGTGTGTGTGTGTGTGTGTGTGTGTGTGTGTGTGCATGGACAGTGTGTTTGTGTCTCAGCTTGTTTCCCTCAGGAAAGGCTCGGCCAGCTGTAGAGATTACATTACAGTGTGTTTGGAAAAGCACCAGAGGGTTTCTGCAGTTCACATGCCTGACAAAAAAATAGAAAGAAAGAAAGAAAGAAAGAAAGAAAGAACAGTGTGACTTTCAGAGTACGGATCATTTTATTACCACAAATTTGTCTTTTTTCCTTCAGTGATTTAGTTATATTTCCTGCATACATAGCTTTGTTGATATCTCAAGCTTCAAACATTTTTCTGAAGTAATTTTTTAAAGAAATGTTCTGAAAATACATTTTGCTCCAGTTGTATTTAGAAATTCCTTCAACTCCCTGAGACATAGCTGAACTTTCGCTACCTTCTTGACCTATTCTGTCTCTTCATAATGGATTGATTTTTTTTTTTTTTTTACAGTGTAGCTGTCGGATGATGACTGATGACAGATAAGATGTGACACACAAGGTTCACTGCTCTCAGATCAGTTATCATGTTGACTCATACCACCTGTAAAAAAAAAAAAAAACTCCTGTTCCTTAATCCAGCTCGGAGGAATGCTCCTTTTTGTCAGACGACGCACTGATCCCCATTCAGAGCTGCCACTTGTCAGTCACTGTTGTTTTAAATACCCCACAATCCCCCTTTGGGGCCGATCCCCTATGTCTTTGAGTTCGGGTTTGAAAGATTACGACGGACAGGTTGAACTTACTACCTGTGTTTGTTTGTGCGAGTCTGTGGACGAAAGAAGTAGCAGCTGAGTGACGGACGATGATCGGTTAGTCAGGCGTGAGTCGAGCAGATGGAGGCGGTGTGATGGGAGCACTGTACTTCAAAAAAAAACAAGCAGTTGCCGTGACGATGGAGGCAGGTAAACAAAAGTCCAGTCCTCTGTCACTGTCAGAGGCTTTCTCCGTTTCTCTCTCTCCTTCTCTGTCTTATCCTCGCTTATCTCAACGTCTCCCATTAAATTAGATTAAAAAATGAATAAATTAGTTACTTCAATATACAAAGTTTTGGTTCTGGTATATATTTTTTTTACAACATTGCTACCTCACCAACACTACTCAGGTGTGAAAGAGTGTATCTGATTATCCATTATTAAGCTTGAGATGAGACTTGCTGGTACATTTATGATAAGAAACTGAATATTTGGGGATTTTGGAGCAATCTGAAGACATTACCTTTCACTCTTTTCTCATATTTTATAGATTTAAATGATTAAAAAAGTCAAAAGTCCAGCAACACTTGTGGTTAGACCAAGACTTTTCCGCTTTTTTTCATTCCCCTTGCACCTTTAGAAGTGGATTAAGTTGGATTGGATTAACTTTTTTCTTACTTTAATATACAAAGTGTTGGTTCAGGTATATCTACTCAAGTGTGAAAGAGTGTATCTGATTATCCATTTTTAAGCAAAAAAATGTCTGGTTTTGACCTTGAGATGAGACTTGCTGGTACATTTATGATAAGAAACTGAATATTTGGGGATTTTGGAGGGTCTGTCAAATAACAATACCAATCTGAAGACATTACCTTTCACTATTTTCTCATATTTTATAGATTTAAATGATTAAAAAAGGCAAAAGTCCAGTAACACTTGTGGTTAGACCAAGACTTTTCGGCTTTTTTTTGTTCCTCTAGCACCTTAGAAGTGAATTAAGTTGAGGAAATTCATTCATTTTCACAGCTTTGCCTTTTATTTCTATCATCAACATCGTTACAACTCAATCCTACAGAGCAAGAAACACATATTAAACAATCTCTTGTATTTGAAGGTAAATATAAGAAGTAAGGACTCAATTATAACAGAGGGAAAACTAAGCTGTAATAAACCAGAATGATCCTTTAACTATGTGAAAAAAGAAACCCCCTCCTTTTGAACATATATCGCTCTCCATCTCCACCGTCTCCTTGTCTCCTCTCGTTAGCCCCCAGATACAGAACACAATGACCAGCCTCCACAGGAATTTCTATACATTGTGTAGCTGCTACAGGCCATCTCTCTGACACACAGGGCTTTTACTTGTCAATACATTTCGGTCTGGAAAAGGCCCCTATGTACAGTCAGCCACAGGTTTATACAAGCCCTGCAACTCATTATCTCTTTCTCTTTACATTCGACACATATTTCCTTCCTTTCTTTCTATACATTATCCAGATTGTTTCCAGGCTTGGTGTGTTTTCCCTCCAGGTTTTATTGCTTGTTTTTGACATCAGCAGCTTTGATTTACCCGTAGGTGTACACTGAAATGAACATGCAGGAGATCTTCATTAAGTACGATGTGTGATTTAGGAACTGGAGTCGTGCCGCAACAGGTTTTTGGTCTATGTGTGTGTGTGTGTGTGTGTGACTATGTGAATCCCCCAAAGTCTTAGATTCAATCATCGGTAAACCCCATAAATTCTGTCAGTAAATTTGTACAAGTGCAGACAACACTAGCAAGAATGACTCTACAGTACATTTGCACAATTTTGCACCAATTTTGAGATTTGATGCTCTGATGACTAGATGGAAGAATAGAGCCATGGCTTTTTTTTTTTTTTAGGGAGACACTTTATACTCTCTGCATTGTTTTCACAGTATCAGCGTACACTCACTGATTGTGATCGTGTTCTGTGATGGTGTTAGAGGAATTTGTGTTTTTATATCTGCCGTTGGCAAAAGTGCCAGCTCCTGTTGCATCTTGCCATTTTGGACTGTTTTTAGGCCTCTTTTTTTATTTGTTTTTGTATTTTGAGCTGACAGAGTAAGTGCTGTGAGGTTTGAGAACATAAAAATCTAATTTTAGATATTCCAGAGAAGTACTTCTATTTTTGGCTTTACACATCTAAATCCACCAAATTCATCATACCTCTCTTCTCCCTCTTTACTTTTTTGTTGATTATGTTTTGTTTCAATGATCAATCATCATTTAAATTTAGTGAAAAATGTTCATAACCATTTACCTGAGCCCAATGTCTTTACCCTCCTGTTGTCCTTGAATCAAAGAAAGAAGGAAAGAAGGGAGGATGGAAGGGAGGAAGAAGGGAGGGAGCAAGGAAAGAGAGAGGAAGGAAAGAAAGAGAGAAGGAGGGAGGGAGGAAAGAAGTAACAGTCAAAACAGCCGGGGTCAATTTGACCCCGGCAACAAACCCCAAGATCCTCATTTTACGAAGATATGAGTAAAGCTAAACCTTAAAATGCTGCTTTTGCTTGATAAATGACTTCAGTATAGAATCAATTATCCAATTTGTTGTCTATTTACAGCAATTAAACTAGCTCCCTAACCCCCCCCCCACTCGATCCATGTCTAAACTCCTTCCTGTTCACTACACTCTGCCAATGAAAGGTAAAAAAAACCCACAACAGGGCCGGACTCTTCTCTTCTGTAGTTTAGGTTTTTTTTGGTAATTTTTAAATTCATGCAAGTACAATACACATGTAAATCATCATATGTACTTGTTTTCTTCTCCTCTATAAACAAAACAAAAGCAGTTTCCATGGTTACCAAACTCTGTTCAATCTTCCGAAATCCACCATAATCTTTAAGACTAGACTAAAGATCTGGATCTGTCACCAACACCTCTGCACTTGTCTGGTATTGAAGGGTAAAAAAAAGAAAATCTGCTTCTATGTATGGACTGGTGTTGTTCTCTCCTGACGCTTGTGTTGAATTAGCACTCAGATTTTCCCAGAATCCATCACTAAAACCAGACCATCTTTCTCGACACCCGTCTAATTCTCTGATAGTGGTTAATACTGTATGTGGATCAGCGTAATATTAGTGTGTATGCCATTTGTTGGTGAAATACTGTGTGTGTGTTTGTGTCTCTAAGAGAGCAACAGGGTTAAGAGGTTTATTTATCTAGTCATTAAAGTTTCTACTTAAAAATCTTCAGGCCAGTTTTGGTTACACTAAATTAAAAAAAAATCGTCCCACGACAGTTTCTCTTGTCGGATTATTTTGCAGGGAGATGAAGGATTTCTTTTCGCTGTAGTGTTAAGGCGACTGATTTATTCAAGTAGCCCACAATCTGTTTTGGATGATCCATCTTGTGTGGGTGCCACTTCTCGCACACTGTCGAGGAAAGCTGTGAGAAAACAGCAATGTGTGTGTGTGAGAGAGTGAGAGAGAGAGAGAGAGAGAGAGAGAGAGAGAGAGAGAGAAAAGGAGAGAAAGAGTTTAACCCTCCCGTTGTCCTCAGGTCAAGGAAGGACAGGAGGAAGGGAGGAGGAAAGAAGGAAGGAAGGGAGGAAAGAAGGAAGGAAGGAATGAGGAAGGAATGAGGAAGGAAGGAAGGAAGGAAGGAAGGAGGGAGGGAGGGAGGAAAAAAGGAAGGAAGGAAGGAGAGAAGAAAGGGTGGAAGGAAGGAAGGGGGGAAGGAATGAGAAAGAAGGAAGAAAGGAAAGGAGGGATGGAGGAAGGAAGGAAGGAACGAAGCAAGAGTGAAAGGAAGGAAGGAAAAGAGTAAGCAGGGAAAAGAGGAAGGAAGTAAGGAGAGAAGGAAGGGTGGAAGGAAGGAAGAGGGAGCAAAGAAAGAGGGAAGGAGGGGAAGAATGAAGGAAAAATTAAAGAAAGAGGAAGGAAAGAAGGAACAGTCAAAAGAGATTGAGGTCAATTTGACCCGGGAGAATGATAGGAGGGTTAAATTTGTGCTTGTGTTGAAAAACAATCATCTAAATAAGTATTAATAACTTCTATCACCCTGAAACTTCTCATGCCAGACTTCAGACTTTTTTTGGACATGAAAGGGTTAAACTGGGCAAGGAGGAATATTTCCCTGGCAAGACAAACTCATCCTTTTCCAAAACTTAAAACGCCCAACTGATTGAATACCTGTGTTGCTGGTGCAGGCCCTGGCAACAACCTAAACATTTCTCAACAGTAGCGCCACACACACACACACACACACACACACACACACACACACACACACACACACACACACACACACACCTGATGAAATACACCTATTTAGGAATTGAAAGTACAGGCAGTAATAGTTAAGCAGATGTTTTAACCACAACATCCTCCCATTTGGACAAGTGTCAAAAACATTTTTGAACTTCAGTACATCTTCGGTACACAGTGTGGCTGTGAGTGATTGGGCGATAACAATCCACGAGTACACGACTGGCGACTGTCCATGTTGTGGAAAGGAAGTAAAAAAAAAGGAGGACCACACAGAAAAAAATCATCTTCGGTAGCAGAGAAATTGAAAAAAAAGTAGACAGTCTCAACAAAAGGGCATTTTATTGGCCAACCAAGAACCAAAAACTCAAAAATAAAAACTCAGGCAACACAGAGACTCAGACAAAGACTATACAGAAAACCAAAACCTATATAGACATGATGGGGTAATAACTAACAGGACACAGGTGAGGGAAACAAGGCAGGTGAAACACATGAGGTAATCAACTAAGGAGGGGACACACAGGAAGTAAAACTAACAATACACAACTTCAAAATAAAATATGACCTACAAACAGAATGTGACAGAAATATCGAATAGCTGAGGTTTGATGATGAATTAAGCCACTAAGCATCCCAATTACACATTGAACCAAAGGAAGGGATGCTTTTTTAACATTATGACATCATTGATAATAGTTTATCTGTTTCGTCAGCCTGTTTTGCTCCATTATATGTTACAATAATAAATGAGAAAGGTCAATTTTCTAATCCTTTTAAGAACAAATGGATCAATTGTGTGTAGAAGATTAGTAATCCCAATTAGAGAATTTGCTGACTGTTAATGAAATTGTTGACAAGCTAATTTGGGTCTATTGTTCTCTCTGATTAACGCCAACAGTTAGGAAAAAAAGTGCTGTGACTGATCCTAGAAGATCTCTCAGTATGTGACTGGCATCAGCTCGTCTTGGAGAATGAAAAGTCAGGAAGGTTGTTGACTGTCCATGTTGTAGAAAGGAAGGAAAAAGGAGGACCACACAGAAAAAAATCTTCTTTGGTAGCAGAGAAATATCTAATAGTTGAGGGTTAATCATGAACTAAGCCACTAAGCATCCCAATTCCATGTATGTGACTGGCATCAGCTTGTCTTGGAGAAAAAGGGGGGGGGGGGGGGGGGTAAAAAAGCATCATTGAAAAGTCAGGAAGGTTGTTGAACTCAGACTATAATGTGGTTGGGGGTCACAGCTACAGTAACAGTGCAGCACGTCCTTCATAACCTCTGATAATCACCCTCCGAACCCTCCTGTGACCAACCATAGGGGGAAAAAAAGAAAGAAAAGAAAGAAGACACGGTCACATGCACAGGCTCTTTACAACCGCACGTGATGAATCCATCATACAACCCACCACCACTGCTCTCTCTCTCTCCCTCTCTTGCTGTGCCCCAGATCTGTGATGTCCGGTAGTGACCCCGTTCCCCCCCCTCATTCATGCAGAGAGAGAGAGAGAGAAAGCGAGAGTGGACACAAGCATGTACGCACCAACATGCAAACACACTTAGATACACTTCACGCCAACTCTTTCTTTCTAACCCTAACCCTACATGTCCGTAATTACACACTTTAAATCTAGCACTCGATCTAGAACACCAATAAATGATTGTTTATTACATTATTACCCATTAACCATTTATCATAGATGAATATCAGTATAGGTCCCTTTAAATCTATTTCATGCTCCTTTTCTTCAAGAGGAACATTTCCAGGTGTATATTTATATTCGTTGGCTCTATTGGAATATCTTTATATGCTTTACAGTTCATAAAAACTCTATATTTGTCTTATATTGGCTATTTATGCAGCTCCTCAGTTCAGCCTCTATTTGAAACAGGCCGTTTTAGCTCCTGTCTCTTTAAGGAAATGTGTTTAACATCAATATCCGATGTTATAACAGTACAATAATGAAAGCATGTTATGTCTTCTCTAAGAGGTTCCCCATCTGCCTTGTTTTTCCACTTCTTTTTTACTCTAAAGTTTGTGTTCGGGTCGGCTGTGGCTCAGGAGGTAGAATGGTCGTCCTCCAATTGGAATATTGGCAGTTCGATTCCCGGCTCCTCCACATGTCGATGTGTCCTTGGGCAAGACACTTAACCACAAATTGGTGTATGAATTAGAATGAATGGTTAAATTCCCCCTGATGAGCGTGGTAGCTGCCATCAGTATAAATGTGTGTGAATGAGATGTAATGTAAAGCGCAAAGACTAGAAGTAGAGAGTATGTCAGTAAGTATATAAGTACAGTCCATTTACCATTTACCATTTCGACTGATAGTCAAAAGCCCTGGTTTCTACAGTCTTCATAGCTGGTCTGCTGGACTTAGCCTCGAAGGATCTAGAGTAGCCAAAGGATGGGAGACCAAGCTGAACCTGAACTGAACCTGAAATTCTTCCTCTCTGGAAATCTCGAGCTGACAGGAGGTGTTTGTGATTTGTGTTTACATGCCAGAACTAATTGGCAGACATACGTTTACAGTCTTAACGTGGTCAGGAAAGGAAGGATTTGACGCATTCGAATGTTGTTTGGGGATGTATGTTTGTGTCGACGTCAGGATGGTTTGTACATGTTTAGGCGAGAGACAAATGTTCTTGGATTCGGGCGTGAGATAGCAAAGATGCATGTTGTATGATTGCAATGATAGGGATCCCCCTTCAACATGATGTTAAAAACCTCATCCTACACACATACACAAACACACACTATCTGGCAGCAATCCTCCTTTCTTCCTGGGTGGCCTTTGGGTGCTTCTAAGTACAGTACAGCAGGGAGCTTAGTCGTTAAGGCTTCAAACGTACATACACACTCACGCTCTTGCAAATACACCTTTTATTGCCGTACTGCTTGTAAATCACTCAAAGTACCTCACCTAACACGTGAGGGATATTCCTTGGTTACTCTTAACCCTCCTGTTGTCCTCAAGTCAAGGAAGGACAGGAGGAAGGAAGGAAAAGAGGAAGGAAGGAAGGAAGGAAGGAAGGAAAGGAGGATGGAAGGAGGGAAGAAGGAAGGGAGGAAGGAAGGAAAGGAGTAAGGAGGGGAGGGAGGAAGGAAAGAAAGAAAGGAGGAAGGAAGGGAGGGAGGAAGGAAAGGAGGAAGGAAGGAAGGAAGGAAAGCAGTAAGGAGGGAGGGCAGAAGGAATGAATGAAGGAAGGAAAGGAGTAAGGAGGAAGGAAAGAAGGAAGGAAAGAAAGGAGGGAGGAAGGAAGGAAGCAAGGATGAAAGAAAGGAGGGAGGGAGGAAAGAAGGAAGGAAGCAAGGATGGAAGGAGGAGGGAGCAAAGAAAGAGGGAAGAAGGAAAGAAAGAAGGAACAGTCAAAAGAGATGGGGTCAATTTGACCCGGGAGGACAGCAAGAGGGTTAACATAGTGAATATTAGCACCCCCCCCCCCCCCCCCCCCCCGTTACAAAACATAACATTGTTCAAGTCAGTCTACGTTGGTATTTTCCACATATGTAACCCAGTGACCCTCTTTTCAAGTTGTGACCTACAACTCTTAAGAGTCTAGTGTATGTAAATCTTCTTATTGAAGTTTTTTTTCTCTCTCTCTCTCACACAAAGCTCTTTAAGGGGAGTCCAGATTAAAAAACGGGGGAAGATTTAAAGCAACCTGACACCTACGAGGTCATAGGTAGCACACTCGGTAAAAAATGGGGCCAATTAACTCTTTTCTGTCACATTCACTAAAGCCCTCACAATGCCTAAAAGACCTCCGTTACGTCGACAATACCACCATTCAAGCAGCTTTTCTATCAGATGTTAAGCTAACGTACACCTGTAACCCAACCTGTGTTGCTAATGCTAAAACAGCCGAGCTACTGATCTGTTAAGCTAACGTTAAAGCTGTCGAGCCAATATTCGCCTGCAATTTGACCCCGCGGCATCCGATTAGCTGCTAACACGGTGAGCTGGGAAGATTTGGGGTTAGAAAAGAGTAGAAATACTGAATCCTACTTTATTACATGTCAGTAATTACAAACTGTAAATCTAGTACTTGATCTAGAAACACCAATAAATGATTGTTTATTACTTTATTACTTAAACCATTTATAATAGATGAATATCAGTATAGGTCCTTTTAAATCTATTTCATGCTCCTTTTCTTCAAGAGGAACATTTCCAGGTGTATATTTATATTCTGTGGATCTATTGGAATATCTTTATATGCTTTACAGTTAAAAAAAAACTCTATATTTGTCTTATATTGGCTATTCATGAAGCTCCTCAGTTCAGCCTCTATTTGAATCGGGCCGTTTTAGCTACTGTCTCTTTAAGTCCCATTCAAGCAGCTTTTCTATCAGATGTTAAGCTAACATACACCTGTAACCCAACCTGTGTTGCTAATGCTAAAACAGCCGAGCTACTGATCTGTTAAGCTAACGTTAAAGCTGTCGAGCCAATATTCGCCTGCAATTTGACCCCGCGGCATCCGATTAGCTGCTAACACGGTGAGCTGGGAAGATTTGGGGTTAGAAAAGAGAAGAAATTTGAGTTGGAAGATCAGTTTAGGAAACAGCTGGTGTCTAATAATCAACTGTGTTAGCTTAGCTCCTCATAAACGCATATTCTCTCTCTCTGTCTCTCTTGTTTTTAGAGGAATAGCTTAGCTTTAGAGTTGGACGATATGACGATATACTCCTAGTTTACAGTTCTGTAGCTACCTAATGGAGCCTAATTTAACAACCCTGCAATAAAACTGACATTTAGGAAGATTATAAAGTTCAGTTTTGGTTTCAGAGAGGTGTTGATTCAACTTTAAGGTCATTTTAGAAGCTGTAGTATGTGGTGCAGTTGAATTAGAAGTGTTTCTAATATTGTTTTACCCCCATTTGTATCAATGAGGGTATACTGCTTGATTGTTTTTTAGGTGTTTGATTTAACAATTAGCCAAAAACGTACATTTCCATCTTGAAAACTTCATCAATTTTCCAGAAAACACCTAAAGCTATTTCACAATATCAAGACAACGATATAAAGTTACATATACTGTGATAGGTGGTTTATCCATATCGCTTCACTTCTTCTAGGCAAATTCTTCTTCTTCCTCTTGGAGTTTTTCCTCCATCAGGGCTAAAACTGTGACCTGAACCTGAACTCCATTCATGTCTTTAAGATCCGATCTGCTTTAACTCGACTGGTACGATCAAATTTGAGCCCCGCCTCACATTGTCGACCCCAAACGTACATATTTTTGTGTCCTCTGATCTTTTCACTCTACCTGCTATGTTGCACAACTACACGTCGGATAAAAATACTTTGCTTTTTCCTATCTTCTTCTTCTTTTATTTTTGTCTCAATCTTGCAGTTTGCCCTTTTTACTAGTTATCTGCGAAAAAGGGGAAGATGCGTCTCGCCAAAACCATCCCAAAACTATCAAATTCCATCACATATCAGATTGACATGCCTGCCCTTCCCTGATCTTAGTCACCTTATCTATATTTATGTTTTCTTTGAGTTTTTTTTTTTTTTAAAGGTATTCAGTTAGATGGAGTTTGCTCTCTCTGCAGCCACCAGCAGCAGGTCTTTGACCTATAAAGTCACCAGGTTTTAACTACTGTTCCCCGGGGGCCCCTTAAGCCCCTCACATGAAGCAAAGTGGTGTCTGGGGACTGTTCTGTTTAAAACCTCAAAGGGTGCCACAGTTTGGGGGTATGTGTGTGTGTAAGAGTGAGACAGAAAGACAATATGTTAGAGTGTAGAGTTAGTGTGTGTGTGTGTGTGTGTGTGTGTGTGTGTGTGTGTGTGTGTGTGTGTGTGTGTGTGGCCTCTAGTCCAGTAAAAAAAATCTGCAGCAGGATACAATCCATCTCACTTCGTTTGTGTCGACATCCCAAACCCATCCTTTTGTGAGTGTGTGTGTGTGTGTGTGAGTCTGTGTGTGTGTGAGTGTGAGTGTGAGTGTGTGTGAGTCTGTGTGTGTGTGTGTGTGTGACCTCCTGCAGAGTGGACCGCGGTGGAGAAGATGAGCAGTGCATTGTGATCTGCTGTTTTTACCGTAGCTAAGGAGAGAATAGCATTACCATTCAAAAGGCCTGCTGTCGCGGTTGGAGGGGGGTTTTCTGCTCCTCTGTTACGAGGTGATTCTCAGCTGCTTTTACACACCGTGTCTGTGTGTGTGTGTATGTGTGTGTGTGTGTGTGTGTCTGTGTGTGTGTGCTGAGATATTTTTCTTTACCAAACATGCATATATTAATACATTAATTCATATAACAATACAGTACATTGTACATAAGTTGGAAAGGATCTTCTTTGAATCCACTTTTTGACCTCTTTGTAATATCTACTAACTATATGCAGCAATAGCATTAATACCATTTATTATTGGGGTTGAATTTTATTAGTCCCAGTAACAAAATGATGCAATGATACCGTACTATAAGGACTATATTTCTCCTTTTTTCATGTAAGTTTAATTTAAGAATCCAGACTTGATCAAATCCCTACAGGACTTCCTAATCCTAAATAAAACAGATTAAGATTAATGCAAAAAATCATGTTGTTGTTTTTCAAATGTGGGAGAAAAAAAAAGCATCTGAACAAACATTCAGTTACGATACATGGTGTTACTTTACTGATGCACTTTGGTGAGCATTGAGCATCAATACTTTAATAATGAATATGCTCTATGGGCATCAAGTGGAAAGCTCAGTTATTGAATATGATGCATTTATCTGAACAACTTGTGACAATTAAATTAAAGCCAAGCATCTAAATTGGTGTCAACACAGTATATGATTGAAGAAATATTTCACATTAGTGTGTTAACGTCTTTTTTTTTTTAACTTGTGGTTGGAGAAATGAAGGCGCACAGCTGCCCACTGGGGTTAAAGGTCATCCTCTGCTCCTGAGGCACCTCATCCAAGTCTGCCATTGTGTGTGTGTGAATAGAAAGCTTCTGTCACTCATATCAAAGGAGGCATCACCTTCTTTCGCAGCGAGTCTCTTCAGCTCGGGTGGAGAAAGAAAGAAACAAGATGAAGAGAGAGAGAGAGAGAGAGAGAGAGAGAGAGAGAGAGAGAGAGAGAGAGAGAGAGAGAGAGAGAGAGAGAGAGAGAGAGAGAGAGAGAGAGAGAGAGAGAGAGAGAGAGAGAGAGAGAGAGAGAGAGATGCCGAGAGATAAAGGAGTGCAGGAATGAGAGAAGAAGAGGAAGAGTAGATAAACAGGAAATGATGGGGAGAGAGCCAGGAATAGAAAGAGAGAACAAACAGAAGGAGAGTCGGAGTTATTGTGAGGCTAAAACAGACAGAAAGAGACGGCTGTAAATCTGTCACACACACACACACACACACACACACACACACACACACACACACACACACACACAGAGAGAGAGAGCTGACCTTGGTGTGCTGAGTAACTTTTTTATTAGTCTTCCAAAAAGAGGCTGCTGCAAATCAGCTGTTTATGAAGCTTTTATTTGTGTGTGTGTGTGTGTGTGTGTGTTCATGGGTGAGCGAGTCAATAGCTTCACATCAACTCAATTTATTGACTTTTTTGCATCACTATGAAAAGTCGTAAATTACTGGGAGGGGGTTTCTTGTCTTCCTCTCCTCCTCCTTCTCTCTCATGCCCTCATGCCTGTATGTCTTTTATTTCTCTCTCTCTCTCTCTCTCTCTGTCTCTCTCTCTCTGTCTCTCTCTCTCTCTCTCTCTCTCTCTCTCTCTCTCTCTTCATCTTGTCTGTGAGGCTCATTCAGAGGGCAGTGGGGCAGAGGGCTCTGACAGCAGGATGAAAGGGACAAAATTGATGGAGGAATGTTACATCTGAGAAAGTAATGGGAATTAAAGGCAGTATTACTATAATTTACTCCAGTATGATTTAAATGCTGATATTTTACCAGCTGTGGCCGACCGACAATTCATCATTTCAATTACTTTTCGACCGCATTCAGCAGCTGTGTGTGAGGATGGGAGGAAGGATTTTCCCTATTTACCCTCAAATATTGAACTTTAGGTAGTTAAGATTGGCATTTTTCATTGTTTTCTAATAGTGTATGTGTAATTATAGAATAACTCAAATTAAAAAACAACACATTTTTGCAGCCCTACTTTCAAAGCTCTTTCAATATATATTTAGGAAGTATATATAGTATAGATATCTATATTACTTTCACTAAAGATCTGTTTCAGACCTGTTTTAAGACATGTAAAATCAAAAAGTTCCATTAACTGGTCAAAAAGTAAACCACAGAAGAAAGTTTTACGCATTGGATGTCCTTTCTGGCCACCAACAGATTAATATTTCGGGAGGAGGTTCAGAAAAACACAAAGAAGAAACAAACTCCTCCAATGTCAGATTATCAAATATTTCATCTTAAGTATCATCAGCTCCATTTAAAGTCAGAAATTGGACGTATGCATTGAACAAATGTCCGTCACTGGTATGAGAGAGAGGGTTCAGAGAGTTTTTTGAGCGTGTGCACCTGTCTGTATGTGATGCTGGTATTTTAACCCAAGGCTTCATAAACACACGCATGTTGTGTAATTAATACGATCAGTTCTGAATGTCAACTCAACTACTGTCAATCACTCAAGCTTTATGAGTGTCTGTCTCGCTGTCAGAGTCTCTCTTCCTCACTAAATACCTCTATAATTATTCCCAATGGGAGATATTTGTTGGAATTTTTCTTGATTACCTGGAGCAGCAGGTGAAAGACACACACACACACACACACACACACACACACACACACACACACACACACACACACACACACACACACACACACACACACATGGAGAGCACCATTAGCGCATCAGATCAGTTTGGTGTTTTTGGATGAAAGGTGTTAAACATGTTAGTACATCTACGCAGCCTGCAGGCCTGAGATTTAGGAGGAAGATAGACGAGGAGACTGAGAGAGAAAGAGAGAGAGAGAGAGAGAAAGAGAGAGAGAGGAAAAAAAGAGAATTAAGGTGAGGTGAGGAGAAAGAAACAGATAGAACAGAAGACAGAGAAAACAAGACAGGAAGGAAAGATGGAAGGAACGAAGGAAGGAAGAAAGAGAAGAAAGACAGATGGAAGAAAGGGAGGAAGGAAGGAAGGAAGGAAGGAAGGACAAATGGAAGGAAGGAAAACAGACAGGAAGGAAAGTGGGAATGAAAATGTTCACAGGATGAGAAAACATGTTGTGGATATATATTTGACTAGAGCTGCAACTTGTTAACTTTTACATGAATCAGCAACTACAGTATTTTGATGATCGATTGATTATTTTGAGTAATCTTTGGAAGAAAAAGTTTCAAAAAAGGTTGTAAATTAGCAAAACTTAGTGTATTTCTGCTAAAAATTGAAACATTTGATTAAGTTTAGGCAAAGTACAGTTTATAAGTCATTTAACATTATATTTGGTATTATACAGGGCTTACAAGGGCTTATAACTAGTAGAAAATCACGTGTTTCAATTTTTTAAAGAAAAAAAAGTCCAAATTCTTCGACTTAAGACTCTCAAATGTGAATATTTTGTTGGTTCTTTAATCCTCTATGACAGTAAACTGACTATCTTTGTGATATTTGAGGACATTATCTTGGGCTTGTGGAAGACAGTGATCAACATGTTTTTGACAACTGGCATTTTATAGACCAAATTAATCAAGAAAATGACAGATGAACTTATAAAAAAGTAATTGTTAGTTATAGATAGATAGATAGGTAGGTAGGTAGGTAGGTAGGTAGATAGATAGACTTTTATTGATCCCAAGCTGGGAAATTACAATGCATTACACACAGTGACGATAACTAACATATAGTATAAGAATATAAAGAACAAACTACATAATACATAATAAAAAGCAATAGCAAATAAAATAAAATGAAATAAAATGTATGTAATTGGCAGTGTTGATTTTAGTGCATATTTGGCACATAACAAGAGATAACTGAGAATTGAACCCCGAGGAACAAAGCGTTATAATTGGCATCACTGTGTCTTCAACTAACCTCAGAAAACCTCTGATCCATCTGCTCCAAGTGGGAAGAAAATGGAAAATATGGGAGGTTAAAAGTGCACCAACATAGCTGAATGTACACATACAAACACTGTGTTTCAAATCAACACATGTACACTCATGCTTTGCCCAGATGCCTGACCTTATTGAATGGCAATGGTGCAGAACTGGGAAGATATATATATGAATGTGTTAGGGGTACGCAATCACATAACCAGCAGCGTGGCTGAATACAGGCATGTCTGTGCAACACTCCCTCAGGCGATGCTTAGAGATGAAGTACAGTAAGATCCTGAGGACGAGCTAGCGTGTTTGCAAATATCAGCCGGAGGAGTTTGTTTTAACCTGCCTGGAGTTCCAGATAGTGTCAATTGAGGTTGTCAATCATGCTCGAGCACGCTGAAGTGACTCTGCAGTGAATTTCTCTGATTGTTCATAGACTTGAGTTTCCCTCCAGGCTTTCCTTTTAAAAAGATAAACAACAGTATAGGTCACAAATTCATCAAGAAAAACGACTTAGAGTTACATTGGAGGGACAGACGCCATCTAGTGGCTGTAATAATTATGACACGGAGAAGTGACGCAGTTTAGATGATTGGAGGAGGTTGGTTTGGTGGATGGCTTCATAGATGGATGTCCAAAAAGTCGGTTTAGCTGCAGGAAGACGCTACGATTGTCATGGTGTTTCCTGCTGCCATGACGACAAAGGTTGCCTACCTTTAAGGAAGTAGTAACTTTATCCCTCGCCACCTTTCAAAAGATCATTTTAACCCAAATCATGATCTTTCCCTTACCCTAACTAAGTGGTTTTTGTTATCCAAGGAGGGTTGACTCAAGGACAACTGGACTTCTTTGTAGATACTTGAAGCTGTTTCACCTTTCATCCAACTGTCACACCATGAACAGTGATTTGAAACAGTTTTGAATCGTACTATTAAAGGAGGCATACTAGAAAACGCTCCGAAAACTTCCTCTATAGAGTTCATGCCACCATCAGCCTATGTGGTTTCTTTAATTATGAGAATGTGTTGGCTGTCCCATGTGGCGCCAACGTAAGAGAAAACAAACTCTTTAAAGGTATTTGCAGATTTGCTGTCTGACCCGGGTCTGCCATGCGTGCGTGTAATCCGTCGTGGGAGGATGCTCATGTGTACAAACGCTACAAGCAGACGTACAGAAAAACACACGTGTAATAGGTATGAACAGACAGTGCATTTACATTCCTGCTTTAATACACAGACACACGACAGGAAATTTACAGTACGTGTCCTGAATTCCCTTTTTTATAGGTTTAACCCTAAAACAAACACACTGACACACCTGCGTTAAAAAAAAGGAGTCCAGGTGAACATCTAGACAGGATATGACCCGACCGCTGTCTGCTCATCACGCCTCAATAGACTCAGCTTTATGTTGTCCTTGGCTTCATATAAGTATGTAGACGTTTGGCTAGCGTTGGGAGAAAGTCTTCACGCTAATAATATCCTGTCGTATCCTGTTTGTTTTCATTCACTGTCTGACACGAGGAAACATTTAGCGAAAGCATCAAATACAGTAAAGTAAAGTCAGATTTTTATGGAGCAATATAAGCGATATATTGATAGACAGATCGAGAAATTAAAAAATGTGAGTTGTAGGTCAGTTTTTGAATGAAACCAATAACAATCTTTGGAAGAAAAGTTTCAAAAAAGGTTGTAAATTAGCAAAATTTAGCGTATTTTTGGTTAAGTTTAGGCGACTAAAACCATAGTAGTGCAGTTTATAAGAGATTTAACATTATCTTTGGTATTATACAGGTCTTACAAGGGCTTATAACTAGTAGAAAATCAAATGTCTGAAAGAAATAACAGCATTTAGTTGGACTTTAAAGAAGAACAATCATTTATAGAAGCTTTTAGAAACTTAGTCGACAAAAAAGAAAGATTTTGGGACTTCAACCCAAAGATTATGACAAAGACAAAACAATAAAGTTCCTTAAAGGGATTTCTTTATATTTAATTATTCTTTATATTGACTTTGGCTGCAGTAGTCCGTCCTCCACTTCAACTAACGACCCATGCTCGTGCAGCAATACCAGGAATTCTTAGACCTCCCTACCTCAGACAACAGCCCTCCTTCACTGTCCCTTTAAAATTCCTCAAATTCCCACATTAGGAAATGTTGAGTTTCTATATGAGGTCTCTCCAGACCATTAAAGCTGAGTGATCCTGACCCCCCCCCCCCCCCGCGGCCGAAAAACATGACATTCCTGATCTCTGATATCCAAGCTGATCCACACCGCTGGAAGCCCACTTCTGCCCCGTGCTTTCATTTCTGCCGAGGTCCTTCCTCTCTTTCGGGGGTCGGAGGGAGGGGGGGGGATGAAAGGTGAGGGAGAGGGAGAGGGAGGGGAGGGTGAAGACACAGGAGGGTAGTGTTGTTGGGATGAAACCAGACAATGACTTTATTAATGAGAAATGAATGTGTGAACATAGTTGAGTAATTTAGGGGTTTTTTTATCTTCTTTTGTAGCTTTCATTTTTAGTTGTGACAGATTCAGTTTATATTTGTTTCTTTAGACAGTTTAATTGGATAATTGGTTAATTGTATGAGTCATTTATTAAGTTAAGATTGGAGATTTGCTTGGTTTTCTTCATTTTTTTTATCACTGTAATTTTTTTGGCTTTTTGGATTGTTGGTCAGATTGTTGGTCGAAAAGTGATTTAAAGACATCATTTAGGAACTTATTTGATCATGTTTGCCATTCTGCTGGTTAGGTGATTAATCAGTAAATCAAAAAGTAATTAATTGGCTATTCAGTCTTGAAAATAATGGTTAGTTGTAGTAGGATTAAAGTAGTGTAAATGTGGATTATTGTGACACAAGAAGAGTGAAAAAATGTGATGAAACACCTTTTAATACCAACGATAGAGCTTGAAATTGGCGTATATTTGAAAATGTTCCTCCATGATCCTATCAAATCATTTTCTTAAGCTTTCACAAACTTGTCAAGGGCTCTAAAGGATGATGATGTTTGGCTAGAAACGAGAGACAGACCTCCACTGGAGTGAGTGAGAGTTAAAGAAAAGAAAGTAACTTAGTAATCTTGTTGTTCTTCAAAAGGGGGAAAGTGGGTCAGGAAAAGCAGCTGTGTGTTTTGGTTTAGATGCTCCCCTGCTGACATGAACACACACACACACACACACACACTGAAACACACACAGAGAGACACACACACACAGAGGCCTGCACACACACTCCTTACATACACTCACACAGTGGTGAGGGACAGCTATGTCCGTCTCTTGTCCTGTCATGTAGCTCTTGAGGAGATAGAGAAGACATGCAAGATAGAGGAATGTATGGCACACCCACACACACACACACACATATACACAGAGGGAGACACACACCACATACACACACACACACACTTGGCAGCAGGTGAGGTGATGAGTATTATATAGCCTGATGTCTTAGGTTGGAGTCCATGAATAGCTGCTTCGATATATGACACTGTTCTATATATTAGACGCCACAACGCAGCAATTTGACAGCTTATTAATCACATTTTGACTCGACAGTTATGATTTAAAAAAAATATGTTTTACAGAACATAAAAACAGCAACACACTCTTCCCGTCCTTCTCAGTTCATCCCCTTTCTGCTTTATGAGACTTCTAATTGATCTCTTTGTGCTTTCTTTTCCAAACTCTCCTAATTTCTGCATCATTCGTGTCCTCTCGCCTCTCGCTGTCCAGACGTGCTAATGTTAGAGAGTGTGAGAGACACGACGGTGGCAGAAAGCAGGAAGATAAATGTGTCTGGGCGCTCGGAGTTCAACCGTTTATATCTGTCATGTTAAACACAGTGTAAAGGAGAGGAGAGTACCTGAAGGGCTGAATGGTAACACCACCTGGTTTTTGGAGTTGCCCTTCACTTCCTGCGTCCCATTATCATCCATTTTTACCTCTGGCGAGAGGAGGGGACACCTGGTGGAGAATCAATCATTTTGGCTTCTGACCCATGTGATTGATTTGGTCCTATGTCATGTCATTATATCATTATAGAGCCTTTGCTGTGTGATTTGCATGCAGGTTAGCGTTAGCGTTAGCGTGCTAGCTCTGGTTTAACACTAGCAGAGGAAACAACTGGCGGCTTTTTGCATTTGTGATTCAAATTACAGTGTGCAGAAATAGGAAATGTGACTTTGAGGTTAAAAGGTGATTCTTGCATGCATCAGTGGTTAGTTTGCAAGCTGAAACATCTCAAATATTAACCTTTAAAGGGCCCCCCCCCCCTTTTTTTTCCTCTGTTGCAATCTTCCCATCTGCTTCCAGTGCAACGTTTCAACACATCCTGCACCAACATTCAACCAAAATCCAGCTTCTCATCTTTAAAGGGGCACTCCAGCTAATTTAGCATTACACTTACACAAAGTTTGGGGATTCACAGGATAAAGGATGGTTATAAAACATCTGCAAGAGGCCAAAACAACCTGACTCTTTAGTCTCCAGAAGGCATCAACCTCCGGAAAGGCTGTACCCTGCATTTCCCAGAATCCAACTCTTTCTAAAGACCCTCCAGTTTTGACATAAAGGCTTTCTTTTAAAAATTTAAGTGAGAAAAGTTTCCTCAAGAGCCACAAAAGACATTATACAACAGTTTTAATTGGCTAAGTAGTAATTTAGTATATTGATTCTCATGAGAAATGACCTTAAATCCTGATAAATCCCCAAACGTTTACATATTCCTTTAACTGATCTGGCTCATTTTTTAACTAAAGCTTCAAGTATTTTGTATGATAAACAGCAGAGGAAGATGGCACAGGAATTACTTTCAGGTATCTCTCTCTCTCTCTCTCTCCATGTGTAGTGATTATCTTTTTTTGCCGATGAATCTTCATGCTGGTACCGTTTGTTACAGACAGCAACACCTCTGTTGTGTATAAAGATACAGGTGGAGAGTTATAGAGGAAGTCTGATTAAAATGAGTGTTCCAGCTAACCCAAAAACATTTCTACATACACAGTTTGTCTAAAGTTGCTCCCGTGCTTCGTCTGCACCTGTTCAATCAACGTTTCCTCAGTGCACACGCTTTCCCAGACGTCTGCACAGGTGTTGTGTGTGACTTAATCCTGGCTGAGCTTCACCCAGACTCAACAAATTCAACAAAAATATATCATCTGTTAACTTGGGCAATAGTCGTCAGTCATATTTCACACTGTCAGATTTTTTTTTTACTCATTTGGAGTTGAAAAAAAGAAACCATCTGCACAAAAATGATTAAATCTGCAGCTGGATTATGAAATAAATCATTTCCTAATATAGTGGCATACATTTTATGAGCATTTCTCTGGCAGAAGGAGAAACTACAGAGCTGTGTTTGTTCTCGATTGAGAGTGAAAGTAAAAAGGATATCTGCTTGACACATCGCACGCATCAGATGAAGAGATTCCTTAAGTAAATAATGGCGCCTAATCTCGATGTACGACGAATAAACAAAAAAACAGCCGAGGCACCTTTCTAGCAGGATGTTTTTTGGGATTTCGCCCCTAACGAGACAGTCTAATCACCTTCCTGTTAATTAATGTGACGATCAAACACTTCACTTGTCACAAGATGAGACGCTGAGCTCATGAGATTCAGAAAAATCGTGTTGTCATCATCTGACAATGACGACTTTCGCCCCATCGTAAAAAAAGAACATGTTCCTTTGCTCTCGGTCCAAATCGAGGTGCTAATTTGTGCAAATATGTACTGGCAGGGTTTCAGAAGGTAACAGCTCAGGCTTGTTCTTGACTGTCTCTCTGGATGTAGAATTAGCTCTGATATTTGGACAGTTTAACTTGTTTTGTTGATATGCAAAGGGTGACAAGACCGTGAAAAATCCCCTTCTTGAAGCCGAAATTAGCGGTGAAATCCTAAAAAACAGCCTTTCAACACCCAGCTTTTCATAAATACATCGGAGGCGTTATCAGATCTGGACGTAAACCGCATCTCTTTCTTGTGATTTGAAGCTTCAAATCCAGACTAACCTTTAATAAGCAGCTCGAATAAAATATGTGACAGCTGAAATCAGGTTGGATTGTCCCCAAAAGAGCATGGATCAGCATCTTTAACAAAGATTGCCCAGTTAAGTGCGCCCCTCGTCATGTCAGATATGCGTTGTTGGTTTGGTTGCCGGGACAACTTGGGTCTTGTTGCCAGGTTCGTGTGGTAACGTCCTCCCACTCGTCTCACATTCCTCCAGATCTTTCTTTACCAGGTTAATGTGACTGCGGGTTTATTTGTGGAGTATGATTTCAGAGAAGGTTATGACTGATGTCTGGTAGCACATGTACACAAACAAGTTAACTTTTCAGGGAGATTAAGATGCAGATTAGGCTGTAAAAGTAGCAGTCTGATGGTAAAAACCCCTCATGACAAGTATTAAAGATGTAACTTGAGTAAAAATACATAGCAGAAGTATTTTTAAAAAGCTTATTTTGCATTACAACCCCTCTTAGTGTGGTATTATTAGATTATTGCATCATCTGTTATTGATGCATGAACATGAGAGCTGTACTTTAATGCTGTAGTTGGTTACCATGGAGCTAAATATAACTGCTTTATGTACTTTTTGAGTAATTTAATCTATAACAAGACAGCAAATTTCATAAAATGATGTTAATCTAGTAGAGTACGGCTGTAAAACGGACAATATTACAGCAGGTAAAAGGACAAGTATGAAACCCCAATTAACTTGGCATCTCTATAATGACTCTGAATCTCCTTGCTTGATCTTATTTTTCAACAGCAAAGCCACATTTATCCTCAGCAAGAAACCCATCTTTATAATTATGACAGTTACATCCTCAACTCAACCGACAACATCTTATTACAAGCAGCTTCTTTGTTACAACATGAGCCGAGTCACATTAGAATATCGAGCTCTCTAAAGTGACTTTTCACATCGTATGCATGGTTGGTATCCAAGTGCAATGCAATGTTTCCAGACTTTTGCCAAGTATCTTAAATATCCTTTAACGCATGTCTGTGCCTCTCACATGGAAACACCAGGCTTAGACTCGGTATGTGGAGGAACGCGATATATGGGCCTCAACTGGCTCCATGCTCTCATTATGGAGACTGTTCAATTACACATGGTATATGTGAAGGAGATACTTGGATGTTGCTTGCATTGCAGTGCACCTAGATACCAAAAGGGGAAAATGGTAAATCCTGCTTATATAAAAGAAGAGCTGACAGGACGTAGACAGCAGAAAATCACTGTTTTATACACCTTTATTTGTCACTAGTGGTTCAGTGGGAACAAGCATGGAGGTAACTGTTCCATTACATTTACATTGACATGAGTGCAGATTTATTTTAGAAGCTGTTCACCAAGAAGAAATGTGTAGGCATTCGTTACAGTGCAGAGAAACTCTTAGTGTGGGTTATGTGACCCTCAGTGTGGACTTAAAGGTTTAAATGCCAGAATCCACTCATTGCATTGGACAACAAAAATAACTCAAGTTTCATAACCGATGTACAGATTCACAAAACTTAACCCCCATATTCTTATCTGTTTTCACATTGCGTGCAAGCATGCACCGTTTCTGTCTGCCTGGACGAGTAGATATTGTCAAGCACCCATTTTGCATCAACATGCCAAGTCTCATAACCTTTCCCAGATGAAAAAAAACCCTCAAAAAAATCAGCCCCCAAGTCTAAACTCTGCTGTGATTTCTTTTACTGTGAATGTTACTGCAGGCGAGCCTTTGTCTGTGGGATTCAGATTGATGTTTTTTTAATAATAGAAGTATGCCAACACAGTTTAGCCTGCAGCAAAGACATTTCCCCACCGCTTCCACCTCCTGTCTTTGTCAGGCTGCTGTTACTGCAGCTCTGTTGTAGCATGCTAAAATATGCAAACCGCTTAGTGCCCATATTTGATTCTCTCTTTTTTTTTGTATCACTCGGTTTAAAGGCATTTGTTGGCAAGTGATTTTTGATTTTGTTTTTTTTATTAAAGGTTGTATTCACTCAAGCGAGGATACATTTAATGATATATGTCAAGATTAGTCATGAAATTCAGAAACTCCCGTCTGTGGTGTCCCTGCTGTCTGAAGGCAAAAGAAACAGCACATTAAATGTTGCATGTAAGACATGAAAAACAGATCCTTTCTGAATTAACGTGACTAAAAAAAAGTGTTTATTCCAAAATACAATGTGCCATTAAGAGTTTTGCTAAAAAATATGGCATGCAGAGAAGAGTTTCCCTCCAAAATACTATTGCAAGGAAGGGTTCCCCCCCCAAAATATAAGGTGCAAAGAAGAGTTTCCCTCCAACATATAAGGTGCAGAGAAGAGTTTTCCTTCAAAATATAAGGTGCAAAGAAGAGTTTCCCTTCAAAATATAAGGTGCAAAGAAGAGTTTCCCTCCAAAATGTAAGGTGCAAAGAAGAGTTTCCCTCCAAAATATAAGGTGCAAAGAAGGGTTTCCCTCCAAAATACGAGGTTCAAACAAAAGTTTCCCTCCAAAATATAAGGTGCAAAGAAGAGTTTCCCTCCAAAATACTACTACATCACCTAAGTAAAGCAGTTTTGCCCTGAAACAAGATGTAAAGTAAGTTTTGTTCCGACATAATCTGCACTAAGCCTCAAAAAGAGTTTTATTCCAAAATGAGATGCACAAAGAAGTGTTTTGTTCTGACATAAGACATCCAAAGACTGAAACGAGACACAGGAAGAACAGTCTCGAGCAAGCCTTGATCATCCGAGGCCAAGAAGCTCTTAGCATCGTGAGTCACTTCATAATTGGGATTTCTGTCCATTGAGCTTTAAAACCAAGATGACAGATGTTCGGGCAAAGCAACTGCGGTGTTTGTTTAAGAGGGGCCTTTACTTTTTCGTCAGTTCTTTTAATCTGCAACTTCCTCTCTCCCATTGTCAGTTTCACCACCTTAAAGTGTAAGTCAACGAGGAACACAGGAAGGAGCCTCAGCGACTCTTTAAACCGCCTTAAACGATGTCACCTACAGTGCTCTACTTTCATCATTGTTAACCACAACCACAGCTTCCGCGTTGATTTATCTGAAGAGTAGCTTCTTCACGTGTGTTGACTCATACACACACACACACACACACTTAAATGCACACATCGCCTGAGGACCCCCATCATGATAGAAAGGCATTTTGCGACGCCTCTCTTTCATTATTTTGTGTCTGCTTATGTGTGTCTATGTGTCTTAACTTCAGGGAGTGTCTCAGGTAGGAGTCGACAACTTAGTGATTTAGTTTAGAAACCCTCGAGCGAGATATATATAAAAAAAAGAAGAAGAGAGAAGAGAGAAACCCAATTTCAACCGCCTCCTCCACCTCCTCCTGTAAAAAGATCTTCTACTTCTTTCTTTTCCCTTCTTATTGTCTGAAATCTAATTTTCTCATTCTTGACTTTAAAGCTACAACCTGAAGGCAAACTTTACAGTGTATCGGCACTCTGACCAAATTGTCTCCACATGACACTCAATGATTCACCTCTTTTTTTTTTTTAATCTCCTCTCACGTGCTTCTTATAGTCACGTGGATGCAGGTTGCCCAAATTTCCCATTTGAACTTCACAGTCTCTAGATTGATGGGAGATGAGATGTTTTTAAGTGGGCTGTTTGCGTCTGCTTCGTTGAAACTTCTTTATATCACAAATCTATGTATGACTGCTCCATGAATCACAATAATAAATGTGCTTTTGTGTGGAATAGGAAGAGTTTCTGAAACACTGTGGCTACTTGGAGGTAAAGCAACTAACCCTAACCCTTACCCTCTGCATGCTAACTATGAAGCTAAAGCCAGCAGCTTAGCTTAGTTTAGCTTAGCGTAACGAGTGGAATGAAGCAGCGTGGCCCGTATACAATTTGTCACTTTAATATTTCAGTTTTTGTACAGATTAAACAACATAACATGATAATTATTGAGCATTAGAAGTGTTGGTTGATGGATTTTGTTGCATTTGGACAAAGCCAGGCTAGCTGTTTCCTATAGTTTGCAGTCTTTATGCTAAGCTAAGCTAAAAAATGAGCTTCTTAGCGTAAAAAAACAAGGTAAAAACAAGGTGAAGTTTTTGTGGAAACCAATTAAAATGTTTAAAATCAGACAGATAATTAAAATCATGAAGTGAATCTGCACATTTAATGAATTTGAGGAGTATTTTATGAGTTTTTTTATACTGTAAATAAACTTTGAAGTATTAGACTAGCCACACAGGCTGCAAAGCATACTCAGTCCGCCTCCTCCCTGCTGAAGTGTCTTTGAGCAAGAAACTGAATCTCTCTCTTATCTAAATCATGCAATTCACTGTGCAATCTTTGCATTTAGTCATAATTTATAAGCCAGTAATTTCATAGCCTCCTTAGTCTTTTTGCACAAGATTGCAAGTTTTATCTTAGTTTTGTAGTAGACTGATTCAAAATAAACTAATCTGCTTTAAAGTGATGCGTTTAGGGGCTTTGTAAGTATAACCTCATTATAAACAAAGTCACTATTTATTATTCTTACTAATAATTGAGTTCCCGTCACTCTCTGTCTTACCCAGAGAGAGAGAGAGGGAGAGAGAGGGAGAGAGAGAGAGAGAGAGAGAGAGAGAGAGAGAGAGAGAGAGAGAGAGAGAGAGAGAGAGAGAGAGAGAGAGAGAGAGAGAGAGAGAGAGAGAGAAAAAGAGAGAGAGAGGACGTTTTACCCCCCTCACACTCCCTTCTGTCTGTCCCATTCACAGCTTCAGGCTGTATTTTACTGGTTCCCATCAAAGTCCAATGGTCTGTAGGTAACTCTGTTGTTCTCTCGGCCTCTCCTCTGTCTCTGCGTCTCTTTGTCACACACTCACAATTTCACACACACACACACACACACACACACACACACACACGCACAGTCGTACACTGAAATGCATGCGAAGGCTGTGTGTTTAGGAGCAAAAGAAAGACACACAAAAGAGGGAGCGTCAGGGTGATATTTTAACCTCACCGTGCTGCTTTAGGAGCCGATGAAAAGCTGATTGACTACAGAGGAGGAGGAGGAGGTGGAGGAGGAGGAGGAGGAGGAGGGAAGGCTGTCTATAACATAGCTGGGAGTTTTTTTTCCTGCCTACAGGCTACTTCCACTCTACACAGTACAAGTGTCCTCACCTTGGTTACACTGTGTTTGTGTTTTTCTTGTCTTTCCCAGAGATTCCCACACGTGCCTTGTTACACAGCTCGTCTTGCTTCGGTGGACGAGACACGTGCTTAACATCTAAGACAGATAAAAACTATTTTTGTGATATAAGAAGAGAAATACAGGTTGTTCTCTTACATAAAGCAGAGCTGGGTGTCGCCATAATTAACCGTGTTTGTCTGAAGCAGTAAAGTTTATTCTCCACAGTTTCATTTGACATAACAAAATCCTTCCTTCCTTCCTGTCTTCTATCCTTCCTTCCGTCTTTGCTTCTTTCCTTCCTTCCGTCTTTGCTTCTTTCCTTCCTTCCTTCCGTCCTAGCTTCTTTCCTTTCGGCCGTCCGTCCTTTCATCCATCCTTCCTTCCTGTCTTCTATCCTTCCTTCTGTCCTTGCTTCCTTCCTGCCATCTTTCCTTCCTGTCTTCTTTTTTCTTCCTTCCTTCCTTTTGTCTGTCCTTCCTTCCTCCCTTCTATCCTTCCTTCCTGTCTTCTTTTCCTTCCTTCCTTCCTTCTTTACTTTGTTCCTACCATCTTCCCTTACTGTCTTCTTTTCCTTCCTTCCCTCCTTCCTTCTGCCCTTTCTTCCATCTTTCCTTCGTGTCTCCTCTTCCATCTTTCCTTCCTTGTTTTTAATGATCCGGCCCAGATGAGATCAAATTAGCTGCTCTACTGTATGTGGCCCTTACTGGTTTAGAGATTCCTCCTCTATGAAATAACACAACAGGCGTGTTTCTGAGACTCACGGTGTTTATTTCAAATAATCACAAAGATATGAAAACACACAAACAGCTCCGTCTCGTGTCTGAAGAATCTGAAGGCCATTGACGAAGCTGCGTCCAAGTGTTGTTGGTACTGTTGGTACACTTCCCCTTTCCCATGTATGGACATTTCACCGTGCTGTAAAACGGCCTTGGCACATCAAATTGAGAAGATTCACTTGGCAGACTGTTTTCTTTATTTTTAATCGTACATTTAGAGGGGTTTTTTTTTTCTTCTTGGTGGTGGTGGGGGTCTGAGTTGCAGTAATCTCTTATTAAAACTAGTTTCCCACAGTGCAGAAAGTATGTCGAGTACAGTAGGTTGTCACATGTCTTTTCCATTTAAGGACATCACACTGCGCTCCAAGTCTGTTAACATTACAGCTCTCATAATATCAGACGGTTCACTGGACCCTGCGTAGGAGATTATTTATGGGAGAGAAGATACAGATTGTAGAAATTAGTATTTTTGGAGCTTTTTTTAATGCAGAATTGTGAATGCATATTACTACACTCAGGCTTCAGGTTGTTTTTAAGTTTCTTTTAACAGATCAGATTTAGAGATGAAGGATGATGATTCCACTTTATTTGCTTTTCTTGCAGAGATTTACTGTAGACGATGCCACTCTCATGTCTCTGCACGCTAACTATGAAGCTAAAGCCGGCAGCTTAGCTTAGTTTAGCTTAGCGTAACGAGTGGAAGGAAGCAGCGTGGGCCGTATACAGTACAATTTGTCACTTTAATATTTCAGTTTTTGTACAGATTAAACAACATAACATGATAATTATTGAGCATTACAAGTGTTGGTTGATGGATTTTGTTGCATTTGGACAAAGCCAAGCTAGCTTTTTTCTATAGTTTGCAGTCTTTATGCTAAGCTAAGCTAACAATTGAGCTTCTTAGCATAAAAACAAGGTAGAAATAAGGTGAAGTTTTTTGTTGAAACCAATTAAAATGCTTAAAATCAGACAGATACTTAAAATCATAAAGTGAATCTGCACATTTAATGAATTTGAGGAGTATATTAGGAGTTATTTTTGATACTGTAAATCAACTTTGAAGTATTAAACTAGCCACACAGGCTGCAAAACGTGGTGCAGACTCACAAACTCTCGCCTCCTCCCTGCTGAAGTGT
Source organism: Scomber japonicus (assembly GCF_027409825.1). NCBI lineage: Eukaryota > Metazoa > Chordata > Actinopteri > Scombriformes > Scombridae > Scomber > Scomber japonicus. Next base: position 21,581,616 of record NC_070599.1, on the reverse strand, counting down.
CTTTGAGCAAGAAACCGAATCGCTCTCCAGCCTCCCGGGGGGGGGGACGCTTTTGAGACTGACCCTGACCTCTGACTCTAAGCCGAAAAGACACCTTTGATCATATCACTGTCATCTTTTGATGCAATCCAGACTGTCCGCACCCTGTCTAGTACTACACACACATACACACACACACACACACACACACACACACACACCAACCAGACTTCTCCTTCCTTCCACTTTGCAGCCAAGTTAGTTAGTCACCATAATAATAAAAGGAGGATTTAACAGGTTGAAGCTGCTACTGCTGTTTAGTCCGCAGGGTAAAAGTGAAATTTAATGGACTGTGTGGTCGCTGCAGGCTCTCCCAGGTGTGTGTGTGTATGGTGTGTGGTGTGTGTGGTGTGTGTGTGGTGTGTTCAGGGTCAGTGAGTGGAATTTCCCCTCTGTTTATATGGGGATGCACTTGTCTGCCTCCCTCTCTGTCGCCCCCTGTGGCCAAAATGTGAACTTCAGCCTCTTTCATCACAGTGATAGCAATGAATCATGAATCAGAGCTCCATATTTAACCTCTCTCTCTGTGTGTGTGTGTGTGTGTGTGTGTGTGTGTGTGTGTTTGTTTTTTTAATATGGTGTCTGAGTGGCCTGTAGCATCAACAGTAGCCACACCAGCAGACTGCGGTGGCGGTGGTGAAATGCACGTTCTCATTATTGATGTGGGCTGAAGTATTTGCACGCAGCAGATTGATGAAGTAGACACAGCTGATGGAGAATGACTCAGCTAAATTCCTCCGCCTTCGCCTTCACCGACACCGCCTCCTAAAAACTCTGTTATGTTTATATGTTTGGGTTTTTTTTCGGTGTCTGGCAGGATAGACGGACTTCAGCCCACAACAAAAGGTTAATCAGGCTTGTAGTCTGAGTAGAGCTGTGAGATGAGTCACTGAAGATGTGAAAGGAGGTGAGGTTGAACAGAGGTTTATCTGAGGTCACATTAGGCTCTAGTCTGTTTTTATCTTTAATAACTGTCTTTATTATAATTCAGTTTTCTTTCCTCACCTTCATTCAATTTGGGCTATTTTAAAGCAGAATACTTGTTTTAAAGGAGTCACTTTGTCTACTTTTATCTTTAATTTTGTGAAAATAAGCCTTTTTATAACATTATGCTCTTTATAATTTTATATTATTTATGTTATTATACTTTAAACTCTAAAATAAGTAAGGTTGGGTTTAATGGGAGCAAATAAATGACTCATTTTCCTTTTTTTGGTGAATAAATGTTGAATTTTAGCATCTGAATTTGAGTTTACGTTGTTGTAGATCTAAATTGAGCTTATTGAAACAGAGAAACTTGAATATAAGGTAGACATTGATTTTCCATCTCAATTTGAGAAACCTGAAATAAATATACACTTTTACACACAAGTTGTTGAGACTGCACAACTTTAAAGCCACATAAATTCAGAAAGATTGTTTTTTGAAGCCAAATGAATAAATATTAAGGATTTAGAAGTGGTTCAATTGCATTATTTGTTATTCAGTTGCTGATTTAATGAGTTGTTAGTTAGTTAAACTCAATGTAAGGTTTATTTGTTGGGGTTTTCCTGAGCTTTTAAGCACATATTATGGTCTTCATGAGCACAGGAACGTGATTAAGGTAGCAGTGAGATCAAATTGAGGTGAAATCTATTTTTATGACTGATAAGTGACGTAAAAAATGACGTCATCACTACAGCTACAGTCCAGGAGATAAGTTTCATTTTGACCCGAAATGTCAGGAAATCCCGTCGGTTTTTACAAACCTTGGCTTGAAAAGTATGATTTGACTCCAGTTGGAAAAGTGAGAAACAGAAGAGGAGAAAAGAAAAAAGTGACAGATGATGAACTTTGGCAGATAAAATAAGAGACAGAACATGAGTCTGTGGTCCAAGCGCCAAACTTTGTGTTTACTTTACCTGCAAGTGAGGAATTCAGCAGTATGCATGCAGGGGAGGCAACACACACACACACACGCACAGATACACACACACACACACACACACACTTAAATACACACACACACACACACGCACTTAGATACACACACAATGATGGATGAAAATACACTTTAAAGACATGCATGTACGCCGTAAATCACACACACGCACGCGCACACATACACTCTCTCTCTCACACAAACGCACGCGCACACACACACACTCACAATCAGCTGATGTACGTGTCCAGATTACCACCACCACCAACCATCTATTCACACCACCTCGTGAAGGAGTGAAGTTGCACCTCCGTTTGGGAGACTTCCGTTGCTAAAAATAGGTCCTCCCTCCGCCGTGCCAAACCGCCGCTGCCAAGGCGTTTGTTTGGCACGGCGGCGGGATACGGTGAGGTGAGGTAACCCGAGGTGCACTTTGGCTCTGGTGGAGGGTGGAAGACGGGATGAGCTCTGTGTGTCTTTTAAAAAAAATAAAAAAGAAGAAGAAGAAGCAAGAAAAGTGTGTAGAAGAGTTGTAAAATACGGAGGTTTCGTTGCCTCAGTTGGATCCAGGCCTGTAGTTAGTTGTAGTGCCGTAACCATGGTAACGCAAGGATTTTAAAGGACAAGTCCACTGTAAAAATCCTTTTAAAGCTTTGTTCATTGTTGTTAGATTTTAGTTTTTTTTGTTGGTGTCAGTCTGACAGAAGTGAAGAGTGAGCGAGTGAGTGAGGGATGAAGTGGTAAAAAAGAAAAGAAAAAAGAAAAAGTGATTTCAGAAAAGAAAAGAAAGTGATGTGAAATATTGATTTTGTCAGTTTGTTCAGATAGTGTGAGAGATTAAATATAAAAGATGCATAAAAAGGGTAAAAATTATTTCTTCCTTTCATACTCCTTCCTCCAATTTTTCTTTCTTTCTTTCTTTTCTTCTGTCTTTCTATCTTTCTTTCTGTCCATCTTTCGGTCTTCCTGTCTTTCTTTTTCCTTTCTTTCCTCAATGAATTGGATCTTTCATTTGTTCTTTCTTTCTTTCTTTCTTTCTTTCTTTCTGTCTTTCTTTCTTTCTGCCTGTCTTTCTTTCTTTCTATCTTTCTTTCTCTCTTTCTTTCTTTCTTTCTGTCTTTCTTTCTTTCTGCCTGTCTTTCTTTCTTTCTATCTTTCTTTCTCTCTTTCTTTCTTTCTTTCTGTCTTTCTTTCTATCTTTCTCTCTGTCTTTCTTTCTTTCTTTCTCTCTTTCTTTCTTTCTTTCTTTCTTTCTTTCTCATCCACACAGACACACACACACTCTCACACACACACACACAGCAGTATTAGGGGAGGACTAATTCTTTCACTTTCCATCCATAGGGACCTACTGATCGTTTTACACTTCTTGTTCAGAGGAAACCTTAAACTGCACTTTGTGTGTGTGTGTGTGTGTGTGTGTGTGTGTGTGTGTGTGTGTGTGTGTCCCTGCAGGCCTCTGGGTAAAAAAAAAAAAAAAAAAAAAAACAGAGCTATGTGATATGTGACAACTTTCTTTTGCTCTCCGGAGCCACATTAGCCGTATCTCAGATTTCTGCCCTTTAAGATATGAGCTGTAATTGCCGTCCTATTGTCATCTATAGACGAGTACTCGAGCACATAAATGTATACGTGAACCCTCTCTCTCTTTTTTTTCTTTCCCCCCCTCATCTCTTTACATGCTCACATATTGCTCCAAGGTACAAAACAGATATCACACAAGGTGAAACCAGATCTTCTTTTGAGGGGCTCCTCTCCACTCCTCCTCTTCTTCTTCTTCTTCTTTATCCCTCTCCTCTTCTTTCTCCTCCTCCTCCTCCTCCTCCTCATCACAAGATTATATTCACACCATCACTCCCACCTGTCCACCATTACACCCTCTTTTCATCCCCCTCCCGAACTCTGCCTCCATCTGCACACCACTCACTCATTCACTCATTCACTCCTTCTCTTTATGCTTTTACCCTCCTCCATTATCTACCCCTTCATCCCTTCATTTTCTTTATTCATCCCCTCCACTTCCAAGCACTTCAAAGGGTCGTTATCACAGCACTTAGCAAGAGAGGATAGGCACTGTCGCTTTATGTGTGTGTGTGTGTGTGTGTGTGTGTGTGTGTGTGTGTGTGTGTGTGTGTGTGTGTGTGTGTGTGTGTGTGTGTGTGTGTGTGTGTGTTGTCTTTGCACGTCTGCATTTTTTTGTTTTTTTGAGTCCTGAATCAAAGCTCAAATATCTATAAAACCATTTTTGGAGAGGTTATATATATTTTTTAAAAAAGCTTCTTTTCTTCTTAACCCTCCTGTTGTCCTCGAGTCAAGGAAGGAAAGGAGGGAGGAAGGAAGGAAGAAGGACAGGAGGGAAGAAGGAAGGAGGGAAGGGAAGAAGGAGGGAAGGAAGGGGGGAAGGAAGGGATGAGGGAAGGGAGGAAGGAAGGAAGGAAGGAAAGGAGGAAGGAAGGATGGATGGAGGAAAGAAGGGAGGAAGGGAAGGAAGGTAGGAAGGAGGGAGGGAGAAAGAAAGGAAAAGAGGAAGGAAGGAAAGGAGGACAGAGGAGAAAAGGAGAGAGGGAGGGAGAAAGGAAAAGAGGAACGAAGGAGGGAGGGAGAAAGGAAGGAAAGGAGGAAGGAAGGGTGGATGGATGGAGGAACGAAGACAGGAAAGGAAAGAAGGGAGGAAGGGAAGGAAGGTAGGAAGGAGGGAGGGAGAAAGGGAGGAAGGAAAGGGAAGAAAGGACAGAAGGAGTAGAAGTAGGAAGTTGCTGAAGTCAACATTTTTGAGTTTGTGTTGTTGGATCTGTTGTAAAGTAACCTCGGAGCGTTTGTCTGATGTTTAGTTTGCTTAGTTGAGTTTTGCTTCAGATAAAAGAAGGAGATCACGTTTGTTTGGTTTTACTCATCAGCAGAAACGTTCACTAGAATAACAGGAAGCCATGTTGTTTCTCTTTGTTTGACAGTAATGAACAAACACTAATAATAACATGAATTACTGAATAAATAATAGGAAGTAGTTTTTTTCATTTCCTGTTGGCTCCAGTCCTCTCTGCTCTATAATCTATAATCCTCATGTTAACATTATTCTACTCTAAGTTTCCTCCACTATCACAAAACTCATTTATATTCTAAATATTAGTTTTAACATCATACATCATGCTGTCTGCTCTGTACTTACTATGCTATGTCCTTCCTTCTTCTTTCCTTCTGTCCTTCCTTCCTCCCTCCTTCTTTCCTTCTGTCCTTCCTTCCTCCCTCCTTGCTTCTTCCTTCCTCCCTTCCGTCTTTCCTTTCCTCTCGTCCTTCTTTCCTTCTTCCTTCTTCCCTTTCCTCCCTCCTTCCTTCCTTCCTTTCCTTCCTCCCTTCCTTCCTTCTCTCTCCCTCCCTTGCTTCTCCCTCCCTCCCTCCCTCCGTCCTTCCTTCCTTCCTTTCCTTCCTTCCTCCCTTTCTTCTTTCCTTTCCTCTCTTCCTTCTTTCCTTCCTTCCTTCCTTCGTCCTCCCTCCCTCCCTCCCTTCCTTCGTCCTTCCTTCCTTCCTCCCTTCTTCCTTCCTCCCTTCCTATCTTCTTCCTTCCATCCTTCCAACTCATTTATACTGTTTCATTGAGCTGCTATAAAACACTGTATCTATAAAATCTGCTTAATCAGTCACAACTTGTAAAAGAAAGGGTGTGGGGGGGGGGGGGGGGTTCATCAGAGTAATAATCTCTTCAGGGGTGAAACTAGCAGATGTTGCGCAATGAGATCAATTTCCAGGGAACATAGAGTAACAAAACCCAGATGCTCAAACACGCCTGCTTACAATGAAACAGACGCTTGTGATGTTTCCAGGTTTTATTTGATGTATATACACGTCTGTGATTGCCAAGGCCCCGAATGAATGAGACAATGCAACGATGGAGATAACACAAGGTTTAACAATCGCTGCCTTTGTTTTTCCTCCTCGTGAAGTAATGTGAGGCGCAAAGATCAAGAGGATCAAATAAATAAATAAATAAATCAAACTCCAGTAAGATCTTTTTAATTAGAGACAGAAAGATAAAAACTGCAGATACGTAGAGCCTGAAACATATGAAATATATCCAATATGGATTTGGACTCAAGGTGCAATGATTAACCCTCCTGTTGTCCTCAGGTCAAGGTGGGACAGAAGGAAGGAGAGAAGGAAGGGAAGAAGGAAGGAAGGCAGAAAGGAAAGGAAAGGAATAAGCACGAAAAGAGGAAGGAAATTAGGAGAGAAGGAAGGGAGGAAGGAAGGGAAGAAAGAAAGGAGTTAAGGAGAGAGGGAGGGAGGAAAGGAGGAAAGAAGGAAGTAAGGATGGAAGGAGAAAGGAGAAAATAAAGAGGGAAGGAGGGGAAGAAGGAAGGAAACATTTAAGAAAGAGGGAAGAAGGAAGGAAGGAACAGTCAAAAGAGACGGAGTCAATTTGACCCGGGAGGACGACACGAGGGTTAATCAACTTCACCATCGATGCAGCTATTTTGGTCATTTTAGGAAGATAGGAGGGAGGGAGGAAAAGAGGAAGGAAGGAAAGAAGGACAGAGGAAAGAAAGAAGGAGGGAAGGAAGGAAACAAGGAGGGAAGGAAGGAAAGAAGGAGGGAAGGAAAGAAGGACAGAACGAAGGAAGGAGGGAAAGAAGGACAGAAGAAAGAAGGAAGGAAAGGAAGGCGGGAAGGAAAGAAGGACAGAAGGAAGGAATGAAGGAAGGAGGGAAGGAAGGAAGGAAGGAAAGAACAGCCTCCATTATCGTGCGACTCAAAATGAGGTGCTTTATATCACTCTATGAGGTTGAACTTGACACAGTCTTTATCTTTATCCTCCAGGTTTGAGCACCCTTAGACTCCTCATGCTCCGAGCTTTAGAGCTTTGTAAACCTTAAATTCATGATAGCAGTATTCACAGTTATGGTCTTAAAGTCTTTTCTTTTGGTGCAAAACTACTGTAGGTCAACGTCTTATCCGCCAGAAATACTGCAGCAGAGCAAACAAGACCTAAGCTTCATGCAAACTGTGAAGCTAGAGTACGTATTTCTGGTTGTTTTTATTCAAATGTGCTCTAAAGCGTATCTTAACGTGGGGCAAGTGCTGCCAAAAGCTCATTACACAGGTTGGCATCAGTACGGAGATATTTCCGCTCTCAGGGTTTTTTAAGGCAACCTCGCCCTCGAACCCAAAGTCAAGTCTGTCAATCAGTATTAGAACGCACTTCTGGTCTACTGCTCGTCTAATGCTGAAGCTCCAAGCTCCAAGCTCCAAGCTAGCAGCTAGCAGCTAGCTTAAGCATCTGGCAGACGTCGCTAAGGCTTATTTTGTAGGCTAACACGTTCCCAATACCTGCATTAGTGGAATTGAAGAGCTCAGTTACTTCCAGTCCTTAGGGCATTAATCAGTGGTGGTTTCAGTGGTTTGCTTTCTGGTCTCATGGTAGCACTAACGTTGTTTTGCTAGTTCTTATGATGACTAAACCTCTCAGGAACAAGGCCAGAAGCAGCTTTGTCATAAATTTAATATATCTTGTCGTTCCCTAGCAATGAAAACAATGACCGCCAGTCACCTTTTTACTTTTTGGTGACAACTCCTCTTTGATTTTACTTTCCTGTGTTGGCTTGTATGTGTATATATAATTTATGACTAATTTACACTTAAACACACATTTCATCTGCTCCATCGATCACACCACGTTCTTCCACCCTCTTTGTCTGAGCTCTTGCCCGAACAGCATCCTGAAATTTATATTGGCACGGATCTGAATCTCTTTCTTTGTCTCTGTCTGGTGTTTTTTTCTATGTTTTTTCTTGCTGTGTACAATCTATGAGCTCCTTTTTCATCGCCCCGTTGGATGACATCATTGAGCTAGCATGAAGATGTAGGTTCCTGATGTGTTCAGGTGCCAGGTTTGCCATGGGGCAGCAGGCCGCCTTTGTTGGCACGTTGAGAGTTCAGGTGGTTTCATTCCAAGTGTGTCTTGAGTTTATGTTAAAAGGAGGATGTACAGGTAGCAGCATATATTTCATCACCAAAGGCTATAAAAGTAGGTGATTCATTATTTCCAGACGTAATTATCGAGGCGATTGAAACAATGGAAACATTTTGCAAGCCAGGGGGGGAATCCCGATTTTACTGTTGCAACGATGACAGAATGAATTATGTGACTGTCAAAACATGTCCTCATGTTTCCATACTGAGATCGTTGGAAGTTTCCGATTTTTGTTTGTTTTTCTTTTTTGGCGAGATATTTCGATTAGCTCATATTTTCTCCTCGCATCTAATCCATCTTAGATTAAAGAAAAAAGGGTGTTGTGGTATCTCAACGAGGCCCTGCAATGACTGTTTTGACCCTGCATGCACTTTAAAAAACGTGACACACTGTTCTATATTTGGTTGGTTGAGTCTATTTTCATGCACACAGAAGTTGATATATAGCGAGACGACGAGAGAGAAACCAAAGCCAGACCGGAAGCTCGTATTCTGACGATGTGGTCCGACAGACTGGAGGTCTAACTAGCGCCAGAGGGGGGGTTGAGATGGGGGTCTAAATTTGGAGCAGTAATAGACGTAAGAGGCAGATCATGTGACCCTGGAGATCCCCATGCAAGGGGACATTGGTGTTGGTTGTCAGGGTAACGGCATTTCTGTCACTTGACTTTGTTTCCTGCAAACATCTCGGTCTAAAATGTTGGTGACTCGTGATACTTGAGAACTAGACGATAAAACCTCAAACATGTCCGCTTGCATCCATCTGAGGTTTTGTGTTGTCGTTGAGTTATTATTGGTGACAGTGGGTTTTTTTTTTTATGTTGGTGTCCCAGGAACCCGAAGAAGCATTTTAAAAGGTGCTCGAGTGAGGTTAACACTACTATTAATACCAATATCTATCTACTGTGTCCTTGACTACAGCGTGATTCAATCATTCAATCCCTCTAAGCAGCGAAACATTGCTTTAATTCAGTGGTGCACTTTTAAATAAGTAACCTACTTTGTAATTTTAAAGATCTATCAATATCTGCTTGAGGGTTGTGGAGATGAAATAACTGCGAAACCATAATTGAGGCATTACAGTTTCAACGTGAGCTCTTATTAAAAGAGTCAAGACGTGTCGTAGCTATTACAGATGTTACAGAACATCCTGGCAATGCAGATAAATCCCTCTTTTACTGATCATTTCTCCTTTTAGACATACATTTAATGACCTGGGTAGGGCTGAAATACCAGGAATTAGACCTGAGTGTATACTACATGAACCCGTACAAGAGGTATTAGCAAAAACATCTCGCTTAGCTCCCGTTCATGTGTGCGTGCCCATTCTCGCCCCGGTAATTTTGGTTATTAAAAGACATGATAAGATTGCTAAATTCCTCCCTTTAAGTCTCTAATTATGTTCAAGAATAAGGAATAATAAAAGACGTGGAGGGTGGAGGGTGGTGGTTGGTGGTTGGTGGATGTGTAGTAATGGAGAGGGAGCCAAACTAGGCTTGTCAGGTAAAGTCCTAATCCTGTCTAATGGCAAAGGTTTTGTTCCATCATGACTGAAGAATCCTTAGCTAGAGGACAGAGAAAGAGGGATCTGTGTGTGTGTGTGTGTGTGTGTGTGTGTGTGTGTGTGTGTGTGTGTGTGTGGAATACAGGTTTTTTACATGTATGTGGGTACAAATTTCTGGTTGCTGTACAAGTGTTTGTGGGTGCACTATATGTAGAGCTGTAACAAACCGTTTATATATGATTTAATGAATGAATAATGTCTCAAAGACTCAGACAAACAGTCCGAAACCCAAAACTGTCTGTTGAATCATTCGGTCCACCACAGATTGATGATTCATCCTAATTAACTTCTATGATCACCTTCCTTTTCTTGTAGCACCAACATGACCTAGACGTTTGCGGTTGAGTAAAATGTCTAGACAGCTTTTGTACAAAGTGCCCTGAAATTTGTGTTTCCCTCTGGATAAATTGCAACACTTCAATGATCCCTTTTCCTCCAAACTGTTCGTGTCAGCACTCTGACTTTAGTAATCAGCTCTAAGCCTCACAGAGCGATGTGAGGAGTTTGCATGGCTGTAAACTCCTGTTGCGTGATAAATTACTTAAAGGGGACATAACGTGCACATTTCCAGGTCTATATTTATATTCTGGGGTTCTAATGGAGTATTTTTGCATCATTTACAGTTAAAAAAAACTCCTTATTCATCTTATACTGGCTCTTTATGCAGCCCCTCAGGTCAGCCTCTGTCTAAAACAAGCCGTTTTAGCTTCTGTCTCTTTAATGCCCCCTGATCTCATGAACTCCTTCTTAAAACTGCCCCTCTATAGATCTCTATTGGCTTGGCTATTGGCTATTGCTATTGGCTATTGGCTATTGGCTATTGGCGCTTGTTTTTCTCATTCTCTACTTGAATTATAAACTTCTCAAATACATATATACATGAATCAGATCCAAAATATATGGATAACACAACAATCGTATGAGTCCTCAGTTCAATGAGGAAGTAGAGCGAAGTAGGAAAGCTCTGCAGGCCCGGCTTTGGACTTGCAGGACTTTGGGACTCAGTTTTGGGACTTTGGCCATATAGCACTATATAAATGTAAGAAAAACCATATTATAACCTCCTTTAAATTATTATTTGATCATCTAAGGCCATTGCTGATTCATTTTCAGCTACTCCTTTCAGCTTTCACGTATGTCGCAAGTGCAAGTTTATACATATGAAAGCATTTAGTGTATGTACAGGACAGTACGGCTGGGGTGAGTCATGTGTTGCTGTAGCTACAAGTCGAGGTATCAGGCAATATGTTGTGTTACAGTACGTAACAGCTTGTTCCGATACATCGCACCTGCACATATATCATAAAGGATACGCACAGGTGCACTTCTTGACATCTTACAGTACGTGACCTTTTTGTTTTATTTATTGTATCTCAGCTGCCAATTACATTCTTGTGTCATGCTGGTGTCAAAGGTAGCTGTGGAGGAGCTTTTTTTCTTTTTTTTTGGCTGATGTATAGACTTGGGGAGAATTTGCATATTACAGATGAACAAGTTGAACTCCGGCAAAGGAAAATTCGATAAATCACAGATTGATAACTGAGAAAAGAAACATGGCAAGAAAGGTTATTGAACAAGTATCTAAGTTTGTGTGTGTGTGTGTGTGTGCGCTTCATTTCATGTGTCGACAGGTGAGCTGTAAACAATCCAACGTGATTAATGATACGGTACCTACCAGCAAGTGTGATTGAATCAGATTCTATTATTCATCATCCAGTTAGGATTTGTTCCAAAAGCAGCTGTAGTTGTATAGATACTGTTTTTTTTTAATCAAGGAGACCTTTTAATAAATCCCAAAATACCACCTGGTCTGCTGTTGTCTGCACGTAATGAAAAAAATAATAATAAAATGCATATTTGTGGAGATATGGCGATTAACTCTCTAAATCTTTATTTACTTAGACTCTGCCAGGAAAAGACACATGATACAGCAAAGTTTGGATTTAGTGACATTAAACATTTCGCAACGTTAACCCGGTCTTAACAGGTTAGAGATTGAGAAATGCGGAGAGAAAGTTTTCATAATTCACTTGTGTTTATGGTTAGCTTACATGCTATACACAATGAGGCTGAAAGGGATTTAAATTCACCACTAGCAGACTCATATAAGCTGTTCGGATAAAGGACCATATCAGTGTTGTTGTTGTTTGAATTTTAGACCTCCTCCAGCTGCAATTCATATGTCATTTCCTGACTCATGACCATTTCACATATTCGTACCTAAGCCTATTTAACCCCTAACCCTAACCATGAATTGTCTCCACGATATGAAATTGAATTAATTTGCAGACTCTGGAAGCTTGCTAGATTAAGTCTAAGTCATTTTTTTTTTTTGCATGGTTGTGCAGTTACACATTTATTGATTTATAAAGCTGAAACCTTGCAACATGAGTAGAAGATAGATAGAGGAAGGAAGGAAGGAAGGAAGGAAAGGAGTAAGGACGAAAAGAGGAGGCACTTTAGGAGGGAAGGAAGGAAGGAAGGAAAGAGTAAGGACAAAATGAGGAAAGAATTTTGTAGGGAAGGAAGGAAGGAAGGAAAAGGAAGGATGGAAGGAAGGAAAGGAGTAAAGACGAAAAGAGGAAGGAAGGAAGGAAGGAAGGAAGGAAGGAAGGAAAGGAGTAAGGACGAAAAGAGAAGGAATTTTGGAGAGAAGGAAGGAGGAAGGATGGAAGGAGGAGGGAGCAAAGAAAGAGGGGAGGAGGGGAAGAAGGGAGGAAAGAAGGAACAGTCAAAACAGACGGGGTAAAATTTAAACAGTAAATTCTTTTTTTTATTGAATCTACAATGAACATACAAGTGTCTTCTCTGCATCTCTTTAAAAGCCCCCTCCTCTCCTCTGAGGTTTATACCCTCCCCCCCCCCCCCCCCCCCCCCCCCGACCAACAGTGGTTTACTTTATTTACTCCTGCAGCCGTCGGCTTAGATCAGTTACTTATGTGCGACGTCCTGTTTGGGTACGGATTTAAGCGCCACAAATTTCCGCTGTCTGTCCAAGTTATAGATGACCTGACTCCAACTGGGTGGCCCTGTCTGTCGAGGAAACACACACTCACACACACACACACACACACACACACACACACACACACACACACAAATGCATGTGAGCTTATGTTAGAGTACACAAAACATACAGATGGGTTCACACACAAGTACACGCTCAAAATATGTGACAGTTGTGTTTTCGTCCTCGGAAATGTACAAAGATGTGTTGCTTATACATGGTCCATATTGATCACACACATTATTATACACACACACACACACACACACACACACACAGCGTGGAATAAACAGAAGTAAACGAGTAACGCTGGAGGCCCAAACACAGCTGGTTAGTGTCCTGTGGTGGATGTCAGGGTCACAGATGGACCAGAGAGGAGAGATGAAGAGGAAGGATATGATGGAGAGAGAGAGAGAGAGAGAGAGAGAGAGAGAAGGGGGAATGAGGGTGGAGGTATGATGATAAGAAGAGAGTGGACGAGGAGGGTGAGAGAAGAAAGAAGTCGGGAGGAAGAAAGGAAGACAAAACAGTTGTGATAAAGGGAAGGGGAGGGATGACAGATAAGACGAGAATGTCATCATTTTTTTAATCTACACTTTTCTTACTTCTTTGCCTTTCTTCACTTGCGTAATCTTCCATTCCTTTTGCTGTTTTTTTACCCCCATCAGTGTCAAGTTAAGGGCGAATGTCAAGAGAGTCAAAAGGT
>NC_070599.1:21193415-21203415 GCF_027409825.1 Scomber japonicus | reverse complement strand
TTTCACAAATGAACATCATACTGCATTGAAGAAGGCTTTAAACTAGCGATTGAGACCATAAACACATTTTGAAAACGTTTACTGAGGTTAGAAATCAAGTGAGAAGTTGGTGAATTCTCCATTGACTTGTATAGAGACGGTCGCCCCCTGGTGGCCTTTTGATAGAATGCAGTTCTAGGTTACTTCCGCGTTGGCCTCATTTCAGAGGACCAGAACTCCCCGCCTGGTTAAAGTCGAAATTTCTGATTAGCACAGATCAATCGAAGCTGTAATGTAACGATTTGCAGCATCAGCATTGATGGAAACCGGAAGTAGACCTTAAAGGAACTGTAAGGTGGAGGTAAAGTGACATGAACACATAAGAAAAACCTAAATACACATACAGATATAAGTGCAACACTCGACCATTTTTACACATGAAGGTCAGTTTATTCATCATGAAAGCTGCTAGACAGTGAAATGATGATATTGTGTGCATGATGAGACGTTTAGGATTTAGGGTTTTGGACTAAAAGTCAGCATATTTCATCTTCTGGTGATTCGATTTCAACCATCTTATTTAAAGTCTGTCTCTAGTGAATCCCTCAAACTTTACTGAAGTGGAAGTTTAGAAAGCTTTAGTATCATTTTAACTGATTGCCCAGAAAATATGCAGGAAAAAAAACGCATATTTGAGTTAATGTAATCAAAATAGACCAAGCTTTTGACAGTATCTCATATGAATAATCTCAACTCGTTGATATCTATTGTGATAGATTATGCAATTCACCACTATAATTTAAAACTGGTGAGACGATCCTGCCTCAACGCAACACGAGAGGAAGCCACTGAAGCTCTGAACACATTATTACAGTTATTACTATTGGCACACACTTCCAGTTGAGATGTTTTTATGAGCAGTTTCTGTCATCTAGTAGTCTAGAAGTAAACCGCACATATGCACCTATGAATCGGTTCAATGGATCACCACTTAACACCCAGACCTGCCTTCCAATAAGTGAACATGGCGTCAAGAAATCCCATTGATAAACACATGAAACCGCCGGTAATGACTCAGCAGTACAGCAGGAATGCTGCATTGTGTGACGTTAAGCTGGTTTTTATGTTGAGTAACAGCTTAAACATGCAGTTTAAAGTAACTTAAAGGAGTAATGAACTCAATCAACTTAAAGAAAATCCAATAATGACTAATTGGGCTGCAGGAGGGAGCGAGAGAGAGAAACATTAAATCACCCCTCCACATCTAAATGATTTGATTTTTACAGAAATGCATTGAAAAAACATCGAAAGTCTTCAAATTATTAATATTTGTTAATTAATGAACGCTTGCGTTGATCAGCTGTGAGCAAGTCCATAAAAAATACTCATGTTTTCTATCCAGGTGGGGAGTTCCACATTCTATATGACATCATAGCAACATTCCGGAATCCAACATAGGGATAATATACACACACACCAGGTGGGGAGTTCTGGTCCTCTGAAATGAGGCCAACGTGGAAGTAACTTAGAACTGCATTCTATCAAAAGGCCACCAGGGGGCGACCGTCTCTATACAAGTCAATGGAGAATTCACCAACTTCTCACTTGATTTCTAACCTCAGTAAACGTTTTCAAAATGTGTTTATGGTCTCAATCGCTAGTTTAAAGCCTTCAATGCAGTATGATGTTCATTTGGGACATTTTGGCCTCCTTGATTTTATATGTGACGATAAAGCAGGGTATGCATTAGGGCGTGGCTACGTCCTGATTGACAGGTTGATTGACCAATGTCCTCGAGATCCAGCCCTCCCAAGCAACCATAGCAACTTCTCCGCTCAACCCATGGCCCCGCCTCATGCCCATATAAGTAGAATCCGTGTTTTTATTTTTCCCAGCATGCACCTGAAATTTTCAAGATGGTGCTGCCTAGATTCGAAACTATTGGCTTCCGAGCAGCAGTCTACAAACCAATGGGTGACGTCACGGATGTTACGTCCATTTCTTTTATACAATCAGCCAAAAAGGATCGATTAACGGGAGACATTTCGATGCTTCTTTGTATCAATTTATTCCGTTCGATACTTTTAAAGGTATTGAGTATTGGTTTATCAGGTAGTTGTTTGGTGGAAAATGTCGATCACAGTTCACACAACGTAAAGATATTCATTTTATTGTCAGAGAAGACTAAATACACCTTTTAAAATATTCACATTTTAGAAGCTGGATTATCAAAAGTTGGCGAAATATTTGATAGTTGACAATTAATCGATTAAGTAAGACGACAACAGGAAGTGATGACCTTATTAACAAGACCCAAGTTTGATTGATTGTTTAACGTATTTGCCACACCGACGAGTATCGAGACTCGATCCCATTCATTTCACTGAAGAAGCAAACGTCACTGTAAAAGACAGAGTGAGAGTTTTTCTCTTTAGTTAGAAAAACACAGCGGCCTGTTTGTTAAAGTCTATTTTTATTCTTGTATCTCTTCTCCTATCATAGTGATAGAAGCTGCTGGTCACCACACACACACACACACACACACACACACACACACACACACACACACACACACACATATATAGAGTAATGTCAATGTGTGTGTGTGTTCGTCAGTAGGTAAGGAGGCATGTCACGTTATCTACAGTCCTCTGTTCTTATCTCTGAGCTCACTGAGGACTGTGGCTCCTGGTTTAAGCCTTAGATAGTCTACAACTCACACACACACACACACACACACACACACACACACACACACACACACACACACACACACACACACACACACACAGATAAGAGGGAGAGAGAGCTTCTGTGTAATGGAAAGAGATACGACAGTGGTCAAGTTTGATGTCTGACCAGAGACGCCAACAGCAACCAGTTTTAGTCGTCAGAGACACACACACACACACACACACACACATATACACACACACACACACACACACACACACTCATGACCTTATCTCAACTTTCCCATCGTTCAGTGGCTCTAACCTTTTGGTTTTATACCTCATTAAACCTCCCGCCCCCTCTCCTCTCGCCCCCTCTCCTCCTGAAATCAGTAACAGCCTCAAAACAAGCTTAAACGTTTGGCTGCCTCTCTCTCTATTGTCAGCGATAGAAAAAAGCGCAGCGTCACTCTCAGTTTGGAGCCGCACATTAACTTTTTCCAGTTCAGCTGAGAGAGCGTGACGTTGTTAAACTGACAGCGTTGAGAAGGTACTGAGAGGAAATGTGGGGATAGAAGGATTCAAGATGAACAGAGATGGATTTTTGTCGTTTTCCGATCCTTTAAGTCATAAAAATGTCTTTATTAGTGATATGAAATCATAATATTTGAGCGTTAAATACATTATTGGCACCTTAAGTAGTTAAAACTGAAGAAAGAGGCTGAAAAATAAAGCAATTTCTGTTCCCTAGAGTTTGTTTTTCTAGTAGAGGATTGTATTTAATTGATATGTTTGATCAGTTTCACAATAAAAGTAGTAAAATGTCTTTATTAGTGATGTGAAATCCACATGGCGTGGAAATTCTGTGCTCTTGGTGAAGAATGAAGTAGAGATATCCGTTGACCGACAAGGTTTTCCTTTCTTTGCAAAGAAAAGGTCAATCAACAAGCGAGCGGTTTCAGAATGAAGAAAGACCCCGAGCATGGGGAAACTTGAACATTTATAGCTGAGGGAAAGGCCCACCTCTGGGGTGTGTTTAATGTCCTTTGTCTGCTGTGGGGTCGGCCTCTTACCTATGGTGTGCTTCCACACTCTTTTGTCTTTCGCAGGTATCGGTACCGACCCCCTGAAGTGTGAAATTAAGAGGTCTAGACAACACAATTTAAAATACACAGGGGTTTGAATGGATGTCTCAGGTAGTAGAAATGCAAAGGAATTTAAAAGTCTGATATCTTGGTGAGACGGTGGGAGGTTGGGTGTCTTGAAATTACCATTACACTTTAATATCCAACAAAAATCAACAGAAAAAAATGAAATGAATGGAGAATATTGTATTTAACTTAACGTATCATCTGTATTTGTTTTCTTTTTCAATCTATTTACAGTTTCTGAATATTCTCTAATGATTTTCACATAAAAAAATGGTTTTGTCAGCTTAAAACTGTATATTTATACATAATTCAAGGTGCTACTATAACAAATTTGTCTTTCTTAAACTCCTTGACTCATCACCTCACCTCACCTCCCTCCACACACACACACACGAACACACACAGCAGTCTTAACTCTTAAATTTGTGTTTTTAGGGTTTGCGTGATGTGTTTGAGAACTACTACAGAAAGCAGCGGAGGAAACAGGCTCGCCTCGTGCTGCAGCCGCACTCTAACATGGTACGACCTTCACACCTTCACCTGAGACTGCTCGTCTATGCACACACACTCCTAACTACACACTCCTAACTACACACTCCCTTCCCTCCCTCACACACACACACTTCCCTTTAATCTATAACTGATTTTTTTCTTTCTACAGCTATGAAACCTGAACAAAATGAAGGTTTTAATGTTTAAAACGTGTCAAAAACTGATTTTTAGCTTTAACCCTCCTGTTGTCCTCAAGTCAAGGAAGGAAGGTAGGAGGAAGGAGGAAGGGAAGGAAGAAGGAAGGAAGGAGGGAAGGAAGGAAGGAAGAAAAGAAGGAAAGGAGGAAGGAAGAAAAGAAGGAAAGGAGGGAGGAAGGAAGGGAGGGAGAAAGGGAGGAAAGAAGGAAGGGAGGAAGGAAGGATGGAAAGGAATCAAGGAAGGATGGAGGAAAGAAGGAAGGGAGGAAGGAGGGAGGGAGAAAGGAAAAGGGGAAGGAAGGAGGAAAGAAGGAAGGAGGGAGTGAGAAAGGAAAAGAGGAAGGTAGGAGGGAAGGAGGGAGGGAGAAAGGAAAAGAGGAAGGGAGGAAGGAAGGAAAGAAAGGATAGAAGAAAGAAGGATGGAGAAAAGAAGTAAGGAAGGAAGGTAGGAGGGAAGGAGGAAAGAAGGAAGGAAGGTAGGGAGAAAGGAAAAGGGGAAGGGAGGAAGGAAGGAAAGAAAGGATAGAAGAAAGAAGGATGGAGAAAAGAAGGAAGGAAGGAGGGAAGGAGGAAAGAAGGGAGGAAGGGAGGAAGGTAGGGGGGAGGACGGAAGGAAGGAAGGAAAGAAGAACAGAAGGAAGGAAGGAAGAAGGAAAGGAAGGAAGGAAGGAACAGTCAAAACAGACAAGAAGGTTAAATGAGTGTTTTTAATGTTTGAAGCCAGTTTTTCATTTTTAAGATTCAGAATTCAGCATTTTTATAATTATGTCACACTTTTTTTTGTCTTTTTGCTGTTGGACTTTTTTCCCTCCTTCTCTCTTTTTTTGTTTTCTTCCCTTCTTTTTTTTTTTTTTTTTTTTAACCTTTTGTAGCACGAAACTCTGGAGGGATACAGGCGGTACTTCAATCAGATAGTCGGGTAAGTCAAGTTAATCCATCCCTTCAAAATGAAAACATCTTTTTGGGGGTAAATATTATTCAAAAATGTATCGAGGATGTTTGTCTATCTCTCCACTCTTCCTTTCTCTCCCTCCATCCATCCATCCATCCATCCATCCGTCCATTGTGTAACTTGGCAGAAGACGGAAAGCAAACATCTCTCTGTTTAGCGACACCTCATTTCATTTCATCTGAGTGACTTCTGACCATTTGACATCTTTTCATCTCCCTCTCTTCCCACACACTCCTCCCCTCCTCCTCCTCTCCTCCCCTCCCCTCCTTTCTTACTTTTCCTCTCATCCATCACTCCATCCAATTCTCTACGTCTCATTCACACACACACACACACACATACATGCCGAGTGGTGACGATTGATAGAGTGTGTGTGATGGTTGGTTGGCTTATTACTGTTATTCCTTCTGTCTGTCTGACTGGAGCAGACGCTTCTATAAACACCACCGAGGCTGGACACTGACACACACACACACACACACACACACACACACACACACACACACACACACACACACACACACACACATCCTCAAGCCTGTTATTCCCATTTGAAGTGTCGGAAAGTGCCATCCCATGTCTGTTGCATCTCTTATCCGTCAATTAATTTATCTGTTGTGTTTACACTCTCAATAACAGCTGCAGAGCTCATTTTAAAGTCTTTTTTCATTCATTAAAACTTTATTTACAACCCTAATTCAAAAACAAAAAAGTTGGGGCGCTGTGTTAAAATACAAATAAAAACAGAATGAAATGATTTGCAAATCTCATGAATACATATTTTATTCACAATAGAACAAAGATAAGATATCAAATGTTTAAAAGTGAGGTTTTTACTGTTTCATGAAAAGTATTAGCTCATTTTAGGATTTGATGGTAGCAACACGTCAAAAAAAAAAAAAGGGATGAATGGGGGGAAAGAAACGGTTGGAAAAGTAAGAAACAGCTGGAAGGACATTTCGCACCTAATTAGGTTAATTGGAGAAGAACATCTTGGAGAGGAAGAGTCTCTGAGAAGTGAAGATGGGCAAAAGTGAAGAACTGTGGAACAATTTCAAAATAAAGTTCCTCAATGTAAAATTGTGAAGACTGAATATCTCATCATCTACAGTACTTTAATATCATCATCTTCTTCTGATTCTGAGATATTTGCCATCAGAAGAAAAACGTATTATTAATACCAATAACTATTTTCAGATCAGTAATAAGGTTTTTATTGAAGTCAACATCTGGAAACGCATTAGTGGCATTAGTAAAATGAGAAGGGACAAAACTTTCATTGTTAACCCTCATGTTGTCCTCGAGTCGAAGGAAGGAAGGAAGGAAAGAAGGAAGGAAAGGAGCGAGGTAGGAAGGAGGGAGGAAGGAGGGAGGAAGAAGGGAGGGAGGGAAGGAGGAAGGAAGGAAAGGAGGGAGGAAGGAAGAAGGAAGGAAAGTAGGAAGGAAGGGAGGGAGAAAGAAGGAAGGAAAGGAGGAAGAAGGAAGGAAAGAAGGACAGAAGGAAGGAAGGAAAGGAGGAAGGGAGGAAGAAGGAAGGAAAGAAGGACAGAAGGAAGGAAGGAAAGAAGGAGGAAGGAAGGAAGGAAGGAACAGTCAAAACAGACTGAAAAAAAATTGAAAAGACTGAAAATTAAAGGGTTATCATGTTAGTTTTGACCATCATTCAGATCCGTAATAACATCTGGCAACGCAGCGGCATTGCTAAAAAGGAGTGAGGAGGGGCAGAAAACTTGAGCATTAAGGTGATTTTACGGGTTTTAAAGGTTTTAAACAAACTTCCTGAGTACAACTAAACTTATTTGGAAGAGAAAACAGAAAAAATATGTCTGTTATAAACATCCAAAGCAGTTTAACGACAGCTTTGACCCATCACACTTGCTGTAGTTGCAGTGAGGGAGCAGTAGGTCGGTTTGGATGAATTGGATCTAAGTCTAATCGTCAGTCGCTGTTCTCTCAGATCTCATTGACAACTTCGGTGAGAACATTTTTCTCATAACAGAAACAAACTTATCATGTGACCAAAAAAAAAAAAGAGAAGAAGTCACTCCAAGAAGCAAATGGAGATACATGCAAAGTGAAAATGTGGAGAGAGAGAGAGAAAAAAAATAAAAATAAAAAAAAGTTTTCCAAAATATTTGAACTCTTCAGTAATGACAGAGAAAACGAAGCGGGCCACAAAGTCGACCACAGCGCGGCTCATTGTGGTCTTGGCGAAGCTCGGCCGGGCATCGGTTTGAGTGAGACATTGTTGTCAGTGGACATAAACCAAAATCACTCCAGCGGGCGATTTGATCCATTTCACACATGCGTCATTTGAAGGGAAGCGGTGCAAAAAACACGTGATTGACGAGTGCGGTCGCCTTGACGGCTCGATTGGACGAACGGGGATGTTTGACGATACTCGTAAATGATTTTCAAAAATTTAAGGGGGTTGGGGGGGGGGGGGGGGGGCCACGGTGGCTTTTCTGGAGAAGTTGTCAGAAGTCGGTAAAAATGATTCAGAAATATGAAGGATGGAATTCAAATGATTTTTTTTGTCTCTTGCTTTCCAGATTCTTTGTTGTGGAGGATCACATCCTTCACACCACGCAGGGTTTGGTCAACCGAGCGTACGTAGAGGAGCTTTGGGAGTTGGCCCTGTCCAAAATCATCGCCGCTCTGAGGACACACTCTGTAAGGAAGCAGGAAGCAGCCCACAACACACTCAACACTAAACACAAAACACATGTAACTAACACACTACTGTGAAGCTCTCCGTCCACTTAAACCCAGGAGATCATTGAGGTCTGGTTGGTCAAGATAGATAGATAGATGGGTAGATAGATAGATGGGTAGATGGATAGGTAGATAGGTAGATGGATAGGTAGATAGGTAGATAGGTAGAGAGGTAGAGAGGGAGATGGATGGATAGATGGATAGATAGATGGATAGGTAGGGAGGTAGAAAGATGGATAGATAGATACTATAGATAGATAAGAAGGAAGGAAATGAAGGAATGAGGAAGGGAATAAAGCAATGAGGAAGGAAATGAGTAAGGAGGGAGGGAGGGAGGAAAAGAGGAAGGAACTAAGGAGAGAAGGAAGGAAGGAAGTATGGAAGGAGGAGGGAGCAAAGAAAGAGGAAGGAAGAAAAAAAGGAACAGTCAAAGGAGATAGATAGATAGATAGATAGATAGATAGATGGATAGATAGATAGGGAGGAAAAGAGGAAGGAAGGAAATGAGTAAGGATGGACGGACGGATGAAAAGAGGAAGGAACTAAGGAGAGAAGGAAGGAAGAAGGAGGGAGCAAAGAAAGAGGGAAGAAAAAAATAAAGAAAGAGGGAGGGAGGAAGGAAGGAAAGAAGGAACAGTCAAAAGAGATAGATAGATAGGGAGGAAAAGAGGAAGGAAGTAAGGAAGAAAGGAAGGAAGTAAGTATGGAAGGAGGATGGAGCAAAGAAAGAGGGAAGGAAGGAAAAAAGGAACAGTCAAAGGAGATAGATGGATGGACAAATGATTGATAGATAGATAGATACCTAGATATATATATATAGAGAGAGAGAGAGAGAGAGAGAGAGAGCTATTGTATCTGTAAACCAACATGCATGGGGGCGGATGGTGAGGGCCCGTTCATCTCTGCTTGCAGCTTTAATTATTATCATTATGACCCTCTCTTCTCTCTCTTCTCTCTCTTCTCTATCCTCAGTCGTACTGTGACGACCCCGACCTGGTGCTGGATCTGAAGAACCTCATTGTCCTTTTTGCTGATACGCTGCAGGTACGTCCAGGTCTCTCCTCCCTGCAGCTCTCTTTAACATCATCCATCGCTGATTCTACGTCTTTCTCTCTTTTTTTGTGAGTTTTTTGTTCGCCTCGGTACGTGCCAGGTTAGCTATTTGACTCCGGAGGCTCATGAAACTTGTTCAAAGCGTGTTTTGTAGGTTCCTAAAGTAGACGGCTGCCAATCTCCAAGCACAGACTTTCTTTTCTTTCTTTAGTTCAACTTTCTTTTTTTCTTTTTTTTTTTTTTTTTAATCCTGTGATGTCAGTTTGCTCGCCGTAAATTTAACGTATAAACTGACCCTGGATGGATTGAGTGTGGCGGATGAGAGAGGATGGAGGGATGGAAAGGAGAAGGAGATGGAGATGGGAGGGGATGTGGGTGAAAACCGGATGGGAGAAACGAGAGAGAGAGGGAGGGAGAAAAAGGGAGGAGAAGAGATGTATAGATGGTACGATGCCCAAAATTCATTCTTGTGAAATGATGAGGTGCCAATGACTGAATTTCTCTTCTTCTTCTCCTTCTTGTTGTCTTCTTCTTCTTCTTCTTCTTCTTCTCCTTTTCTTCTCTTCTCTTCTCTTCTACACTCTTCTCTTCTCTTTCTCTCTTCTCTTCTCTTCCTCTCTTCTCTTACTTTCTGTACTTTCTATTTTCTTTTGTCGTCTTATCTTTTCTATTTGCTCGTCTTCTCTCCCTCTTCTGTCTTCTTCTCTTCTCTTCTCTTCTTCTCTTCTCCTCTTCTCTTCTCTTCTCTTCTTGTCTCTTCTCCTCTTCTCTTCTTGTCTCTTCTCATCT
>NC_070599.1:21153415-21188415 GCF_027409825.1 Scomber japonicus | reverse complement strand
AAGGGAGGAAAGAAGGACGAAGGAAGGAAAGGGTGAAGGGAGGGAGGAAGGAAAGAGGGGAAGAAGGAAGGAGGGAGGGAGGAAGAAAGGGAGGAAAGAAAGAGAGAAGGAAGGAAAGAAGGAACAGTCAAAGTCAGACGGGATCAACTCGACTGGAAAAAAAAAAGGAGACTGCTGCACACTGATTTTGGGTTTTGTGATGATGAAGTATTGTCTCTGGTGCAAGTCACAGTCCTGTTGTCCTCTAGGAAGGAAGGGAGGGAGGGAGGAAAGGGAGGGGGGAGGGAGGAGGGAGGGAGGAGGGAGGGAGGAAAGGGAGAAGGAAGGGAGGGAGGAGAGAGGAAAGAAGGAAGGGAGGAAGGGAGGAAGGATGATGGAAGCAAAGGAGGGAGGAAAGAAAGAGGAGAGGAAGGGAGGAAAGAAGGACAAAGGAAGGAAAGGGGGAAGGAAGGGAGGGAGGAAAGTGAAGGGAGGAAAGTGAAGGGAGGAAAGGAGGGAGGAAGGAACGAAGGAAAGCACGAAGGGAGGAAAGGAAGGAGGAAGATGGAACGAAAGGAAGGAAAAGGAGGGAAGAAAGAAAGAGGGAAGGAAGGGAGGAAAGAAGGACGAAGGAAGGAAAGGGTGAAGGGAGGGAGGAAGGAAAGAGGGGAAGAAGGAAGGAGGGAAGGAAGGGAGGAAAGAAGGACGAAGGAAGGAAGGGTGAAGGGAGGGAGGAAAGAAGGAAGGGAAGAGGGGAAGACGGAAGGGAGGGAAGAAGGAAGGGAGGAAGGGAAGGAAGGAAGGACAGGAGGGAGGAAGGAACGGAGGAAAGTGAAGGGAGGAAGGAAAGAAGGACAGGAGGAAGGAAGGAAGGAAGGAAGAAAGAAAGGTGATGGAGGAAGGAAAAAAGAAAGGGAGGAAAGAAAGAGAGAAGGAAGGAAAGAAGGAACAGTCAAAGTCAGACGGGATCAATTTGACCCGGGAGGACGACAGGAAGGTTAAAATAGAACTAAAGTGTTATTAATGTGTTATTGTATTTTGTAAAGGCGGGGTGGGGGTTGGGGGTGGAGGAGGGGGGGGGGGTGGAAATGAATAGTTCCCACGCTTGAAAAAATATTGAAATTTATTTCATTTGGCCTCCTCCGCTTTATCCATAATACTCCTAAAATATGGTGCAGGAACCCAAAATTGCCTCCCAGATGGTTTGGTGTTATGATCGGCTGAGAACAATCCTCTTATTTCACCGATACGGATAATGTCACTGACACTGTATCAAGATCACTCATTATATCAAACATCTACCCTGGTGTGATTAAAGACGGAGAATACTTTTGGGGAGGAAAGAAAGAGGGAAGGAAAGGGGAAAGGGGGAAGGGGGGGGGGGGGAAGGGAGAGAGGAAGGGAGGGAGGATGAGAGGAAAGGAGGGAGGAAGGAAGGAAGAAGGAAGAATAAGAGGGACGGAAGGGAGGAAAGAAGGATGAAGGAAGGAAAGGGGGAAGGGAGGGAGGAAGGAAGGGATGAAAGAAGGAAGGAAAGGGGGAAGGGAGGGAGGAAGGAAGGAAGGAAGGAAAGGGGGAAGGCAAGAAGGAAGAAGGAAGCAAAGGAGGGAGGAAAGAAGGAAGAGGGAAGAAAAGGGGGAGGGAGGAAGGAAGGAAGGTAGGAAAAGAGGGAGGAAGGAAGGAAATGGGGAAGGCAGGAAGAAAGAAGGAACCAAAGGAGGGAGGAAAGGAGGAAGGAAGAAGGAAGCAAAGGAGGGAGGAAAGAAAGAGGGAAGGAAGGGAGGAAAAGAGGGAGGAAGGAAGGGAGGAAGGAAGGAAGGAAGGAAAGGAGGAAGGAAGAAGGACTCAAAGGAGGGAGGAAAGAAAGAGGGAAGGAAGGGAGGAAAGAAGGACGAAGGAAGGGAAGGGGGAAGGGAGAGAGGAAGGAAGGGAGGATGAGAGGAAAGGAGGGAGGAAGGATGAGAGGAAAGGAGGGAGGAAGGAAGGAAGAAAAGGAGGAAGGAAGAAGGACTCAAAGGAGGGAGGGAGGGAGGAAGGGAGGAAAGGAGGTAGGAAGGTAGGTAGGAAAGGAGGGAGGAAAGAAGGAAGAGGGGAGGAAGGAAGGAAGAAGGAAGCAAAGGAGGGAGGAATGAAGGAAGGAGGGATGGAGGAAAGAGGTAAGGAAGGAAAGGAGGGAGGGAGGAAGGAAGGAAGGAAGGAAGGAGGATATCAAATTTTTATGTCTCTTTTTTCTCCACCACACGTTTTAATGGCCGTGATGATAATGATAGATTCTGTATGAAAAGTGAACAATAGGACGTGTGTTTGGTCCCCTAGTGCCCCATAATGCTTTTTTATGCTACCATCATTTTCTACCATAGTCTACACACACACACACACATACACACACACACACACACACACACACACACACACACACACACACACACACACACACACATTTACACACATGCATCCAAACACAGCAGACTTTTGGTTCTTTCCATCCTGACCAGGAATCTTTGTCTCATTAGATTTGGCTCGCTGGAGCACAAACACACATACACACAATCACACACACACACACACACACACACACACACACACACACACACACACACACACACACACACACACACACACACACACACACACACACACACACACACACACACACACACAAAAACTCTGCAATCAAGACAAGCTTCTCTTCCATGTTTTGTAGAGGTTAAACAGCAACCCTCTCGGTGTGTGTGTGTGTGTGTGTGTGTGTTTCTGTGTGTTTCTGTGTGTGTGTGTGTGTGTGTGTGTGTGTGTGTGTGTGTGTGTGTGTGTGTTTTGTGGTTGATGGAAGAATTAATTAAAACAATGCAGCTACTTTTCTAGCGAGGAGACGAGCAATCAGGAAACAACTTCCAGCGTCCAGAAGGATTCCACAAGGCTGAGACTTGGCCAGACACACACACACACACACACACACACACACACACAAACACACACACACACACACACACACACGCACACACACACACACACACACACACACACACACACACACACACACACACACACACACACACACACACAACTCACTCACACACACACACACACACACACAAACATGCAAACATGCAAACTCACACACAACGCAGAACAACATATATACGCGCACACATACACATGCAAACGCACACACACACACACACACACACACACATAGGCAACTTGTGCGAGTAAAGAAAAGCTCACCTACAAAAAAGAGCGAAATACACACTTTCACACACACATACACACACACACACACACACACACACACACTGCATGATGTGTATTATTAATGTCAACCTCACATTTGATTGGTGGTTTTTCCAACTAAATGGCATTTTCATCTATTCATGCCCAGAATCCCCCCGGGGTTGAGTGTTTTCATTTTTGTGTCCACTGTTGGTATACTTTAAAAAAAAGAAGGAAAAAAAGAAAAGTGAAGTGTGTGTTTGTTTGTGTTCAGCATGCGTGTCTAGCATCTGCGCTCAAGCTCATGTGTCCACGGTTGTCGAGTGTGTGTGTGTGTGTGTGTGTGTGTGTGTGGATTCTCCGTGGGGGCTGGGAACCGGGGTGGTACTGCTGATCCATGACCGGCGGAAGAAAGAGAGACGGAGGAGGCAGGCGGGCAGGATGAGGAGGAGGAGGAGGAGGAGGAGGTGGAGAAGGAGTGATTGGAAATGAATAATCAAAAGAAGGCAATTGGAGGAGGGAGAGAGGGAGAGAGAGAGAGAGAGAGGGAGAGAGGGAGAGAGAGAGAGAGAGAGACCAGTTGTTGTGTGTTCATCTCAGTGTGTATTCAGCACACACACTGAGATGGTACTTTTTTTTTTTTACAATTAAATGTGTGCAGTCGCCTTTTTTTAACACATTTCTTCTATCATCGTGTTGCTTGTTCCTTGAACGCAACACACAAATCATTTTAATTTGCACAATAAAATAATATTAAACTTATCTGTGGATTTAATGATGATTCAAAGACATGAATATATAAATAATGCAGAAATTCAAATAAAACCAATCACTCGTACTTATCAAAATAAAGTTAATTATAGCAACAGCAAAGTTTAAAAATCTACTATTTCTTAAATCAGGTAGGTTGTTGCCTTTTCAGGAGGAAAGTCGCTGTGTTTGCACCTTTTTATATTGTATATTGCTCTTTATTGCCCTTATAGATTATCAATGTTTTATTTATGCCTTTAATTGTTCTTGAATGTTCTTATGGTTCAGGGAGTACTATCTAAATGTTGTTATATTGTCTGACCCTCAATATAATGACAATAAAGCTAAACTTAAACTAATATTAAATGTAATGGTAAAGCCCCTTTCATATAAGAAATGCAGCTCAAAGTGCTTTAAAGTAAAGAAAGGAGGAGTGCTCCACATTAAAAGGGCCTAAAAGGAGCAAAAAACAAAACAAAAAAGAAGGTAATATTAGATGGGAAATGAAAATAGTAATACTTTTAAAGTAGTAAAAATAAGTATACATAGTAAAATGAGCTATAAGGTAGAATAAATACGATCAAGTACAAGAAAAGTTAATAAAAGGCTAATAAAAGTGAAGAGATGAGGTTTAGGATGTCCTTTAATACTAAGTGACTTGGCTTCCCTGATATCTAAAGGTAGTTTTGGGGAGTAATAGATAAAGTTTGCATGTCCAATTTTCTTTTATTTTTTTGACCGTCAATATATTGACAATAAAGCTCCTAAACTAAACTAAAACTATTAATATTAAATGTAATGGTAAAGCACCTTTCATATAGGAAATGCAGCTCAGAGTGCTTCAAAGTGAAAGTACTTCACATTAAAAGGGCCTAAAAAGTAGCATAGAGCTGATGTTAAGAAGGTAATATAAGATGGGAAATGAAAATAGTAATACTTTTAAAATAGTAAAAAATAAGTATGTATAGTAAAATGAGCTATAAGATAGAATAAAGATGATCAAGTACAACATTTTAGAAGAAGTTCAGTTGTGCTTCTGAGTGTTAGAAAAGTCAATAAAAGGCTAAAGTGAAGAGATGAGGTTTTAGATTTCCTTTAATATTAAATGACCTGACTTCCCTGATATCTAAAGGTAGTTCTGTCCGTAGTTTTTGGGGCGTAATAGTTAAAGTTTGCATCTCCAATCTTCTTTTTTACCTCCATTAATCCAGCAGCAGTCTTCTCGGAGGCCTAAATCTGCTGCTTTAGACTCTTTGACCATAGAGAGAGAGAGAGTCAGACTATGTTCATGAAAATAAGTCCGAGTTCAACACTAAAATCATCCGTCTGAACTCAAATCCCCCCCCCCCACCCCAAAATGTCCAGACAGATGTTTTTTTAACTATTTCTTTCTGGTCCCCCTCGCTGACCAGACAGCAGTAATCGCTCTTCTCAATCAAAAGGAGTAACGACTCGACTCTGTTTGACCTGGCTTGATTTCTGCGGTCGTGCACACCCTGCTATCTGGTTACTTACGGGCCGGCATGCCTTCCTGCCAGCTTTTCCGAGAGCGCGCACACCAGACAGACGCTTTAGTCCGGAACCAGACGGGACGGATGGAGGGATGGAGCGAGGATTGTGGTCATTGATCCCACGTTGAACTCTGACCTTAACCTTTGTACGCACTTTTGATTTTGGGTGGAAAGAGAGTCCGCTTGAATGTAAGTTGGACTTACTGATCATTTAAAGGACCAGTGTCAAAGTTTTAAAGGCATCTATTGGCAGAAATTCATATAATATTATGAATTAATGTGTTTTAATTGGCGTAAAATCACCTGAAAATAAGAGTTATTGTGTTTTTTTCAGCTTAGAATGAGTCTTTTATATCTTTTTATGGAGAGTAGGTCTTCTTCCATTGAGGCTCCCATGTTGCACTGTCCTATATTTCTACAGTAGTACAACTAAATACTGGCTCTAGAGAGGCTTTCATGTTTTTCATGAGCTTCAAGGCCACCGTAGGTTCATAGATAGATAGATAGATAGATAGATAGATAGATAGATAGATAGATAGATAGATACCTAGATAGATACCTAGATAGATGGATGGATGGATGAATAGGTAGGTAGGTAGGTAGATACCTAGATAGATGGATAGGTAGGTAGATGGATAGATGGATAGATGGAGAGGTAGATAGATACATAAATACCTAAATAGATAGATAGATAGATAGATAGATAGATAGATAGATAGATAGATAGATAGATAGATAGATAGATAGGTAGATAGGTAGGTAGATACCTAGATAGATAGGTAGGTAGGTAGATAGATAGATAGATAGATAGATACCTACCTAGATAGATAGATACCTAGATAGATAGATAGATAGATGGATAGACAGATAGATAGATAGATACCTAGATAGATAGATAGATAGATGGATAGATAGATAGATAGATAGATAGATACCTTGATAGATAGATAGATAGATAGATAGATAGATACCTAGATAGATAGATAGATAGATGGATAGATAGATAGATAGATAGATAGATACCTAGATAGATAGATAGATAGATGGATAGATAGATAGATAGATAGATAGATACCTTGATAGATAGATAGGAGTGGACAGGAAGGAGTGATTGGAAGTTGAGGAGGAGGGATATTCACTTGTAGATACCACTAAACCCTTTGCACTGGTCCTTTGAATGACCAGCACCTCATTTCACCGTCTCCCCAGTTAGTCATATCCTTCCTCCCTTGTCTGCAACCTCTGCTCACAGTAACATTCGCTCCAGAAACTCTGAGGAAAGGGAAGCTTTAGTTTCGACTAAAAATAATCGTACTTTGTCTCGTGTGTTTTGTCTCGATAATTAGATATCAACTTCGAGAGGATGTCCTTAATTATGGGGTGTTTTTGTCTCCAAATTGTCACAGACTTTCTTTGTAGTCTTTTTATATTTGTGGGGCATCACATGTGCAAAAGAGGATGAGATTCACAGTGAGGGGTGGGGCATGTACGCAAAGCTTCATCTGGCAACATCTGTGCTAAAAAAAAGTCTGGAGATTTCTTGACTTTACTGTAGAGATTTAGTCATTTGGAGACAGTATGTACGACCAGTAACCTTTTATAAAGTGACTCTTTTGTTGGCAATGTTCCTGAAAGTGTTTCCAACTCATTGCACAAGAAGTAATCCTGCAGTAGCTCTTCAGAAATGAAGCCTCAGCCTCTTCTTGCATAGTCGATGCATGTCTTGTAGTATTAAAAGGTTGCAGAAAACACAGAAAAAATGAAGGGCTTTTTTTATTCTAATGGCAAATTGAAAGCAGGTGATAGATAGATAGATAGACAGACAGACAGATAGATACCTAAATAGATAGATAGATACCTAGATACCTAGATAGATAGATAGATAGATAGATAGATACCCTGATAGATAGGTAGATGGATGGATGGATGGATGGATGGATGGATGGATGGATGGATAGATAGATACCCTGATAGATAGGTAGATGGATGGATGGATGGATGGATGGATGGATAGATAGATAGATAGATAGATAGATAGATAGATAAATACCTAAATACCTAGATAGATAGATAGATAGATAGATAGATAGATAGATAGATACCTAAATAGATAGATAGATAGATACCTAAATAGATAGATAGATAGATAGATACCTAAATACATAGATAGATAGATAGATAGATAGATAGATAGATAGATAGATAGATAGATAGATAGATACCTAGATAGATAGATACCTAGATAGATAGATACCTAGATACCTAGATAGATAGATACCTAGATACCTAGATAGATAGATACCTAGATAGATAGATACCTAGATAGATAGATACCTAGATAGATAGATAGATAGATACCTAGATACCTAGATACCTAGATAGATAGATACCTAGATAGATAGATACCTAGATACCTAGATAGATAGATACCTAGATAGATAGATACCTAGATACCTAGATAGATAGATACCTAGATAGATAGATACATAGATACCTAGATACCTAGATAGATAGATAGATAGATAGATAGATAGATAGATAGATAGATAGA
The DNA here is from genome assembly GCF_027409825.1 of Scomber japonicus. Lineage (NCBI taxonomy): Eukaryota > Metazoa > Chordata > Actinopteri > Scombriformes > Scombridae > Scomber > Scomber japonicus. The sequence continues at coordinate 21,180,411 of NC_070599.1, read as the reverse complement.
TAGATAGATACCTAGATGGATAGATGGAGACTTTTTTAGCATTTCTACTCATCTACAATCATCTAAACATGATTGGCCCGACTCAAATGCCTTTTTTAGTTTGGCTACCACGGCCCAAGTAGCAAAGACATCAGTTCATATTTGACAAACGATGAGTGTTGGTTTGGCAGGAGCTGCAGTCATGAAGCAGTCGATGAGGTTCTGTTGGCATGACTTAATCCGTGTGGGGGAAGAAGGAAAAAAAAAAAAACATGACTCTGTAGCCTAGAGGTAGAACAACTTTAGTCTTTAGTCAGAAATTTGCTGGTTTAACTCTGGGACCAATTGGGGTAGAAGTCTGGAAACCCAAAGATACCCACGAGCCAGACCTCTGTCCGCTGGTAGAAGACTGTGGGTGCGAATGTGTCGAACTGCGAATATGAAGCAGGGTGTTGCTGAGAAAGTACATGCCTGCTCCGCCAGCTTGTTCTAGGTAAAGATTGGGAAAAGCAAACATGGCTGCGACTGTGGACTCTTTTTTTTTTTTTTTGGCCACCGTTTCTACACAAACGAAGACAATTGAGCAATTCAGGATCAAATTGTATGCGTCAATGTCGGTTTCGTGAGTTGGGTTTGTTTGATCGCCAAACGCTTCCAACATTTCTCCGGGTCGAGATCCAGCAACCGTGTACTTTTTAAACCAAAGTGCTTATTAAAGTTGGGTTTGATGGAGGCTGGTTGCTGGTTCCTGCTTTCCCCACAAATCACAGGTGTTACTTTTCGTTTCGGAGTTGGCTCGGAGTTCAACTAATCACAGGAATAAACACATCCTTATGTCCGATGGTCATGAGCTTCGGGTAGTGACCGAAAGAACAAGATCGCGGGTACAAGCGGCCGAAATGAGCTTCCTCCGTAGGGTGGCTGGGCTCTCCCTTAGAGATAGGGTGAGAAGCTCAGTTATCCGGAGGGAGCTCGGAGTAGACCCGCTGCTCCTCCGCGTCGAGAGGAGCCAGATGAGGAGGCTCGGGCATCTAGTTAGGATGCCTCCCGGACGCATCCCTGGTGAGGTGTTCAGGGCACGTCCCACCGGTAGGAGACCCCGGGGAAGACCCAGGACACGCTGGAGAGACTGTCTCTCGGCTGGCCTGGGAACACCTCGGGGTCCCCCGGGAAGAGATGGACGAAGTGGTTATGCTGCTGCCCCCGCGACCCGACCCCAGATAAGCGGAAGAGGACGGTATGTCCGATGGAGGCTTTTAGATTTCTTTAATGGCTCATCTTGTCAGTGTAATGGGAATTCTCATTATTCATCTTCTCTGATCAAATGACAACTATATCATATGATGAGGTGTATGTGTGGGTCATAATCTGCTGACCATGACACCACTTATGTTACATGAAATGCTGATTGAGTGAACATCATGTATGTTATAATCTACTGCCTAACCATTGTCCTGATTGTACACACATTATGACGTGACTATTGTGCTCTCCGCTGTGCCATCTCACGCTTGAGACAGCAAGGAGTCCGTCTGCAGACAACTGAATAAACTAGAGAAAGACGAGAGAAAGAAACGAACGACTTTGTGCTTCTTGATAAATAATATTGCCAGAACATCATCTCGAGCATTGAGGTTACATTGTTTTAGGGGCTGTTAAAAGGTGTCTCTCTTTTTTCATGAAGGTATCCAGTCAGGTCTTAATATCTATCTTGCACTGCTAGCTTCTTAGGTACAGCGATTGGATCATTGTCAACCATACAATTGAGCATTTATGACCAAAATCGAGGTTATTTGAGGATTGAATCTCCACATCTATGCAACCAAGCCCTGAGTGAACACTATACATTTCTCTGCAAGATGGATGTTATAATTGGAGTTAGTCCCAAGCCACAAACAGCCACAAGTATTTTATCTTTAGAAATTAGCATCAGATAATTCAATCTCAGCAATAAACACATCCTTATGTCCGATGGAGGCTTTTAGATTGGTTTAATGGCTCATCTTGTCATCTTGAGCATTGAGGTCTGTTAGGGCTGTGAAAAGGTGTCAGGTCTTACCATCTATCTTGCACTGCTAGCTTCTTTGGTACAGAAATTGAATCTTTGTCAACCATACAATTGAGCATTTATGACCAAAATCGAGGTTATTTGAGGATTGAATCTCCACATCTATGCAACCAAGCCCTGAGTGAACACTATACATTTCTCTGCAAGATGGATGTTATAATTGTAGTCGGTCCCAAGCCACAAACAGCCACAAGTATTTTATATTGAGGAACTGTCAATCTCAGTGTATTAGCTGTGTTTATACCATCCACTCTATGCAATGATGCCTTTAAACGCTATACATGGTCCTTAGACATGAATGGATGCTACTAGTATTTTACCTTGAGTGTTTTTCTGATGAGTTTTTTAATAGTTGGCATGTTTCCCAACAGCCTGATTTCCAGACAAAAAGCCATAAATCACAGTTGTTTTTGGCAGATTTGACCTTTTAAACTAGTCATAAAAGATTGAACACCAGTGTCTCTCATACTGTAAACCACTAATTGCCACCAACAATCGAGCAACATAACTATAGATTCACTGTTTCTAATCAGGCCAGTCTTTTTGGAGTGAAGTCTGCCACAGTTGTGCTTCTAATCATTGAAACATACCACTTTGTGTCACCAAGGCTTCCCCATTATAGCGACTGTGAACGTTTCTCTCTTCTTTTTCATCAGTGAATCACTTAGAAATAGTTTAAATGTCTTGTGCCTTTCTGTTGTATTTTGAACTGTAACACCGGTCGGACATAACACACATGCATTGACCTATTAAACAGGTGAAGTAGAGACTCAAACACTGCAGCTCTGAGCTTTGATTTCGGGAATTAATGAAGCAAGTATCGTTCCCAGTTCGAATAAAAACAAAAGCTCTGGACACATTATCCCGATCGTTTTACTCCTCTGTATGACTTCACGGGACTCACCCCTCTAATTTCACATTGTTTCAATCACATCAGACATTTATTTCAATTAGCGGAGCGGCAGAAGAGTCGAAACCGCAGTGACATTTACTGTGAGAACTGCCATTTCCGTGACAGATTATGTAGAAAGTCGTGCTAAGAAGCCATTTGAGGGCGAAGGGAGGGGGTTGTGGGGGTGGAGGGGTGGGGGGGGAGAAAAAATATGAGTGGAACTCTTATTTTCCTGCCATTATACACACACACACACACACACACACACACACACACACACACACACACACACACACACACACACATTGAACAGACACACACTGACTGGAAATACACACAGATAGGTTGGACTGTCTCAGCAGATACGACCAAAAGCTGGCAAATTGACTAACAGTTGATTTCTATTATATGTGGGCACAGTCTTCTACCGAACACTGGTATTAGGACAGTGTGTGTGTGCGTGTGTGTGTGTGTGTGTGTGTGTCTGTCACTGTGTGTGTGTGTGTGTGTGTGTGTGTGTGTCTGCCACTGTGTGTGTGTGTGTCTGCCACTGTGTGTGTGTGTGTGTGTGTGTGTGTCTGCCACTGTGTGTGTGTGTCTGTGTGTGTGTGTGTGTGTGTGTGTGTGTGTGTGTGTTTTTGCATGTTCCTCAACAGTGACCAGAGTGTGTGTCTCGTGTCCTGTGGTACGTGCATACCTGTGGCTTCCTGGCTACGTGCACCCCCCCTCCCCGCCCCCCGTCCCCCAGTTTTTTCTTTTTTTATTGTGTGTGTGTGTGTGTGTGTGTGTGTGTGTCATTGTTGTTGCTGTTTTGTGTATTTTTAGGAAATACCTCCGTATGCATCGCTCCATCCTTCACTGCTCTGTAAACGTGCCTTGCAGCGATGGCACCCAACCCTCCCCAACCCCCCCCCCCCCCCCCCCCCCCCACCCCCTTTGACAGCAACGACCACCGCGCATTTATTGTGACTGATGGAAGCATAAATATAATGAAACTCAATCCGAATTCTGCGGCGGTGTCTATATTTGTATGTGTGTGTGCGTTTACAGAGTTCACTAGCATACATTGACTTTTTGCCACTCTCTCTCCAAAACACACACACACACACACACACACACAGACACACACACACACACACACACACACACCAATTTTTTTTTTTGTCCACTCTGCACTTCTGCCGCTCCAGGAATTTTTCCCCCCTGCTCCGAATTGTCGGAACGTTTTTAGAATTCCTCTGCTTTTCTGGAAACAGAGTGAGTTTGGAATTCCAGCTCTCGCTCTCTCTCCCTCAGGCGACACGGTGTGTGCGTATATCTGTGTGTGTGTGTTTGTGCGTGCGTGCGTGTGTGTGTGTGTGTGTGTGTGTGTGTGTGTGTGTGTGTGTGTGTGTGTGTGTGTGTGTGTGTGTGTGTGTGTGTGTGTGTTTAGGTTGAATTCCAGGCGCAGACAATTTACTGATTTGGTTGGAATGTGTTTGTTACCCACAGGGCTCTGGATTCGAACTCGCACTAACACACACACACACACACACACACACACACACACACACACAGATTCCTCTTCATCATCCCGCAGCAGGAGAAAGTGATCGCTTTCGTTTCCGTCGATTCTCCCTCTGCGTGATATGTGTGTTTGACCCCCTTTAACCTTTTGGTGTGTGTGTGTGTGTGTGTGTGTGTGTGTGTGTGTGTGTGTGTGTGTGTGTGTGTGTGTGTGTGTGTTTGTTGTACTGTGATACCATGTGTGTGTATTTGCACCCCTCCTTCTCCCACTGACCTCCTCCTGACTGCGATTTCGACGTTGCGTTTGACCTCTCGCCCGAATCTTTTTTTTTTTTTTTTCTGTGCAGTTTGACGTAACCGCTTCTTAAACAAGAGGCGACACTTTTGCCAAGGAGATGCACGGCTGCCATGAAAAACTTGACTGGACTTCCAAAATTGTGCAGAATGCCGTCTGGGTTTCTTCACCAAACATCACCCACATTTCAAACATAACAAAATCGATAGTATGTCAGAGATTTCGTAAGTGGGTCTGATTATCCACAATCAAACATTTGTTTTAACAGGAAATTTGAGCTCGTTTCAGAGTTAACAGCCTGCTGGCTTCCTCTACGCCTCGTTGGCTGCACAGAGGTGGTAATTTTATGACTTTTTAAAGTCTGTCGAGAACAAGATTGGGTAAAGATTAAGATTGCTATTTTCAGTAGAGGTGGCAAAAAGGTAAAACATGGATTCTTTTGAAATGAATGAGCAGTCAAAGAGTCTGATTTAGTTGGCATTTGAGTGATTTGAGGATCTGCCTTTTTGTTTTGTTTTTAATGGCGCTATGTATCTGTCATCGATGTGAAGTTTATCAGCAGATTTTAAACAATGTTAAGCTTCTAATGAGCCTGACAGCTCATAACAGGATAATGTTTTCATTGACGTTGGCTGACATTTAGACTTTTTCCAAATGGAGAGAGTCGCAGACTGAGAAATTCACTTAAACTGTTTGCACTGGCTTTCAGAGGCAGCAGCTCTCTGCGAGAAATGGAAGAAACTGGTTTCTTGTACAGTCATTGATTCTCGTCTGTGCCTTCCACTTTGTTTATATGTGTGTGTGTGTGTGTGTGTGTGTGTGTGTGTGTGTGTGTGTGTGTGTGTGTTCTCAGCTCCACAGAAGTAGACGATATGATCCGCAAGTCGACAAATCTGTTGTTGACCAGAACCCTGAGCCACTGTCTGCAGTACGCCATTAAGAAGAAGAATGTCGGCCTGGCAGAGGTACTGTGTGTGTGTGTGTGTGTGTGTGTGTGTGTGTGTGTGTGTGTGTGTGTGTGTGTGTGTGTGTGTGTGTGTTTCTCCAATGTGTGAAAAAACCCCTAAGCCTTAAGCTTATAATAATCTCTCCCATAGGGAACAAGCTAATGTTGTTTACACAACTTTAGTGCAACAGTCATTCTCAGAATTTACAGCTCATTTAGCCTCAAGAAAACACACATTTCCTCTTTTCAACCTGCTGCTGCTGCTGTTGTTGTTTTTGTTTTTGTTTTTGTTGTCATAACTGTGCAGAACGATGAACTCGGATACTGAATGATGATTATTTTTATTTTCCACTTCCACTCCGTGCTGTTTGTTTGAAGAGTCCAAACAGTTCATTCATCCACAAGAACGAAACTCGACGATAAGACGAAGTGTCATGGAAAATTCAGCTTAATTTAATAAATGAAAGCTGTGCTGATTTAAAAGAATAATGAGCCGAGCATCTAGACAAATATCCAAATTTATGGATTACGATACAAATAACAAACAAAAATGTGTCAGTAGATTAATTCAAGAGGAAATTGAACACATATGTTTTTGCTTTCTGCCTCCCTTTTTTTTTTTTTTTTTGGCTTTTGTTGTTTTGCTCTTCATGAGACATTTGTGCAGCACATTTCTCCAACACATCATTATACACTTTCCACAAGGAACAATTAATGATTGAATAAAAACAATGAATTAATAAATATATAAAGAGACATGACTGAGTTGATCTCATGGCATTAACTTCCTTTAAATAAAAGCAAAAATCACTGAATTTATCACTTTTTTTTCAAGCAGATGATAAAAAAACTCAAATATATTCAACAGTTTCTTTAATTTTTACTTTTTTTATGCCTTTTTTGGTGATTTTTGTCTCTTTTTTTTAACTCATTGGTTATATCTTGCGTCCAGCTGGTGCAGGTGATCATTAACACCACCCACCTGGAGCAGAGCTGCCACTTCCTAGAGGAGTTTATATCAAACATCACCAATGTTCCTCCCGACACGGCCAACGCCACCAAGCTGTACGGCACCTCCACCTTTAAGGTAAACACACACACACACACACACACACACACACATACATACACACACACACACACACACACACACACACATTCATTCCCTTTGTCCTTCCTCCTTTTCTTTTTTTTTTTTTTTAACATAATTATTTCTCTCTGCTTTTCTTTAATTTATTGTCCTCCTCCTTTCTGGTTTTCATTGTTTTTATGCTGCAATGCAACACACACACATACACACACACACACACACAGACACACACACAAACACACACACACACACACACACACACACACACACACACACACACTTCTTGTTTTTTATTATTTGTTGTGTCCGTTGTTCCTGCTTCCTTCTTATGATACGCAGTTAAGATTTGATATATTGATGAATTCTCAGCTTAGCATCTCACAAAATGAAACACACTTGTAACCTCTCTGTCTCCGTGCAGGACGCTCGTCACGCAGCGGAGGCGGAGATCTACACCAACCTCAACGCCAAGATCGACCAGTTCCTGCAGCTGGCCGATTACGATTGGATGGCCGCGGTGCGGACGGGCGGGACTCCGGATACCAGCGACTACCTGATCGACCTGATTGCTTTTCTGAAGAGCACGTTCAGCGTCTTCACCAACCTGCCTGTTAGTACACACACACACACACACACACACACACACACACACACACACACACTCAGAGACACAGAATTTAAACACTATATGCTCATGTGTGAAAGTTACAGCAAAAATTCAACATTTTGGTAAATACCCCTTCCCTTGTGATTGAGAGGATCAATACTACTTTTATTTCTATGTGTTAATATGAAGCATATTTCCCAAAATGTTGCACTTTCCTCTTTTACTGGGGATTTCCACCGGGTCCGTCAGCGGCACGGAACGGCTGTGCTACAGTTTAGCTCTGTCCTCTGCCCAGCGTCAACTCACACTGGGAGCGTTACAGCAGCGGAGCGGAGCATGCTCTAGGAGAGAAAGCTGCCTTTTAAAATGAAGTTGCACTGTTAATACAGCAAATACGGCAGCCCAATAAAATCCGAACGAGTGCCTTTAGTCTACCGTAATTACAACTATATGGCCCGATTTTGTTAACTTGCTCAAATTTAGTTGATTTGTTAATTTTCTTAGAGGCAGCAACTACTCACTTAGCCAAGGTGACATGAAATAGCCTCTTAGCTGCTAATGTGAAGTGTGACAATAGTCCATATAAAGACATGATGATGACGATAATTAACGTTATTGTACGATAAATCGATAATAATACCGCTATGTAGATGCTGGCTCCAAATTCAAACAGCGTCAACTTTTTTAAATCAACGGTTTCTCTCATTGAGTCATTATGGCCTCAATTGTTAAATTTGGGCCCTCTAATATATGTGCTGGTGAAAAGTACGATAAGTTGATATGTAGACATGATGATGCGAATAATTACATTGTTGTACGATAAGTCGATAATAATACCGCTACGTAGCTGCTGGCTCCAAAATGAAACTCTGGCTCCAATTGAAAAGCATCAAGTTTTCTAAATCAACTGTTTCTCTTATTGAGTCGTTATGGTCTCAATTGTTAAATTTGGTCCCTCTAATATATGTGCTGGTGAAAAGTACGATAAGTTGATATGTAGACATGATGATCTGGATAATTACGTTACTGTACGATAAGTCGATAATGTAATTATTGTTACATATAAAAAGTTTTAAATCATCTTTATAGCCAGTGGATTTACATTAGAAATATGTTTTTAAATGTCACTAATTGACACGTGAAACTAGCATTTAAATTGCTGTATCACGTTTACATCATCACATTTAAGGAGTGTGTATGTGTGTGTATGTGTGTGTGTGTGTGTAAATGTGTGTTTTATATAAGCTCCCTCACCAGCCTCTCTGCATGTTAGCATATGAGACATCACAGGGCAGGACAATCTGCTTTAGTTCGTTATAGTATCAGCTCGTTACGGGTTAGATCGTTAACATGGGGCCCGTTGAGCTCATTAAAGGGTGAGCCTGTCGGGTCAGCAGCACCAGATTATACACCGGCTCATTGACTCTACAGCCCCCGAAACCCAAAATGACATTACACACGCATAAATGATTTCAGAGAAAAACACAAGAAGCTTCGTCAGTTCTTCTTCTGCTATAAAAGCCTCCGTGGTATTATCTCACTATGCTGATATTCCACATTATTAATCATTGAAGCAGCTGTTATTGATGACATTTCACATTTAATTAATGGTATAATCCTTTAGCTCTATTCATCACCTCAGCTGTCAGCCTTTTTTTTTTGTTGCTAGCTTAAAAAACGACCATGTGACCATCATTCGAAAAGGCCAGTTGGCTCCTTGTATGAGACTCAAATTTGACTTAACACCATTCATCACCCGCACCCACATTGTCAGGCGTCTGTGGTAGCTTTTATTTAAAACATAGGCGAGCTGGCTGGTCAAGAAATAAAAGTGAGGGATGAATGTTTATAATAAAAAACTAGTTTCTCATGGAAATATCGAGCAGCAAACTGGACAGAGGTGAAGGTTTCCGATATGTGTTCCTCACTAAAACTTTGTCTTTTTAAAAGTTTATTTTTACTGTTCAGGTTAATTTGACCCTGAGCACACATGGAACTCGTAGATCTTAATATTAATCCACAATTAAAAGTGTTATTGAGTCAAAGCTCGACGAATTCAGCCCAAAAAAACATAATTTTAAAATCAGTGAACTATGAAACTATTTCTTTGCTTAAGTTTTCACACACTGTCCAAAACAATCCACGTTCCTACTCGCTTCTTGTAAAACAGTTTTTTTTTTTAGCAAATTCATGCACAGGCATAAACTTACTACACACACACACACACACACACACACACACACACACACACACACACACACACACTTGTTTTAAGATGATTGCACACACAGATTTGGTCAAAGCGGGTCACAAGGCCATAAGGCCACACACACACGGTGGTTGAGCTAAGTGTTTTCCAGCACTTCTAAGAAGCTTTTCCTTCACCCCCACGAGCCCCGGACATGACCCCGTCACACACACTTTAACACACACACACACACACATACATGCACAGTGTGGGGCCTCCTAAGTAGATCAGATGCTATGGATCTAAAAACCTGGGTGGTATGACCCTCCTAAAATACAATGTGGTGATCATATAAAGGAGTAGAGTTACACAGAAATGAATTGGATACTACTGAAGGGAGGAGAGTGGACAGCAGGCGGTGAAATCAAAGAATCAAACATTATTAAACAGAAATAGAAATAGTTTTACTGCTGCTACTGATGCTGTATTATTACTAGTGCCAGTACTCCTTTACTGTTGTGATTACGTATCATACTGCACATACAGTACCTCTGTAATAAAGGTGCACTGGTTCAAAATCTGAAGTGGATCAATATTTGAAAGCAGGTGCTTCTACTTTTTTTAAGCCACCCCTGACTGTATATAAAGTAGTATAAACTAGCTAACTGTATGTAAAGTAGTATAAACTAGCTAACTGTATGTAAAGTAGTATAAACTAGCTAACTGTATATAAAGTAGCATAAACTAGCTAACTGTATGTAAAGTAGCATAAACTAGCTAACTGTATATAAAGTAGCATAAACTAGCTAACTGTATATAAAGTAGCATAAACTAGCTAACTGTATATAAAGTAGCATAAACTAGCTAACTGTATATAAAGTAGTGTAAACTAGCTAACTGTGTATAAAGTAGTGTAAACTAGCTAACTGTATATAAAGTAGTGTAAACTAGCTAACTGTATATAAAGTAGTGTAAACTAGCTAACTGTGTATAAAGTAGTGTAAACTAGCTAACTGTATATAAAGTAGTGTAAACTAGCTAACTGTATATAAAGTAGTATAAACTAGCTAACTGTATATAAAGTAGTATAAACTAGCTAACTGTATATAAAGTACAGTAAACTAGCTAACTGTATATAAAGTAGCGTAAACTAGCTAACTGTATATAAAGTAGAGTAAACTAGCTAACTGTATATAAAGTAGTGTAAACTAGCTAACTATATATAAAGTAGTATAAACTAGCTAACTGTATATAAAGTAGAGTAAACTAGCTAACTGTATATAAAGTAGTGTAAACTAGCTAACTGTATATAAAGTAGTATAAACTAGCTAACTGTATATAAAGTAGTATAAACTAGCTAACTGTATATAAAGTAATATAAACTAGCTAACTGTATATAAAGTAGTATAAACTAGCTAACTGTATATAAAGTAGTGTAAACTAGCTAACTGTATATAAAGTAGTGTAAACTAGCTAACTGTATATAAAGTAGTGTAAACTAGCTCCACCTCCAGCAGCTACATCAGTAACATGCTGCTCTAACACTGATGCTTCACTATTAATAATCTAATGATGTCATATATAATAATATATCACTACTATACTGCATGCTACATCACTAATAATACTGCAGTACTTTCACTTAAATTAGACTTATCTTGCAGTACTTTTACTCGTTAAGTATTTTTACGTTGCTGTATTGGTACTTTTACTTCAATAAAAGATCTAAATACTTCTTCCACCACTGATCACAGCTCCTACTGCAGACATTTATACATTTTATTTGTTAAAATCAGTCGTCATCAAGCGTCTAGAGAGGATAAACACAGTATGTTTCAGACCAGAGTGAGAGTCTGGGGAGGAACTCAGAGGGGGATGAAGCCAGAAAAGATTTAAGGTGGATGACAGATATTGGAGAGAAACCAGTAATCCAGCAGTAAATGATTGTTTGAGGTTTTTTTTTATTTGGGGTGGAAGAAGAAGAAGAAGAAAAAAAATTAAAATAAATAAAATAAAATCCTGAAATGTTATGCAACTAACAATAAGCCCACTGAAAACCCAAACACACAGATCACTGACCTGTCATAGATATTTATGGAGTGAAGGCCCACTGTGACACAGCAACATTCAAGCTAGCTATCTGGCACACTCTGCGGTCGCTGTAACGGCTCTAAATGCAGCTGGACTGAAAAAAAAAAACTCTGCAGGCTCACATTTCTTCAACAACTTTTTTTAGAGCACACACACACACACACACACACACACACACACACACACACACACACACACACACACACACACACACACACACACACACACACACACATATATATTCATCATCCTTGTTCTCACTGGAGAGGAAAACCTTTGCCCCATCCAAGACCTAATAATACCACTCAGGAGTTTTTATGAGTATTTAGCCATCGCACTAATCGAATTGAGCTCAGGTTTAAAGATGGAACGGGGGGGGGGGGCGGGGGTGGAAAGGTATGAAAAGGCCTCGGGAGTGAAAACAATCATGTGAAAATTAGAGAGGAGGATTTTTGGACGGTGTTCTTCTAACCCGACGGGCGATCCAGGATCCAGGATCCCCAGTAAGCCAACCCCTCCCTTTTTTATCAGCTTGTTGCCGTGCGCCGAGACAATTTGGCGGCGGCTTCTTTTTGTCTGGGGCGTCCAACGTTTAACCGAGTTCTAGTCAGTTCTTTCCTTCCTTGTCTTCTTTTCCTTTCTTCCTTCCTTGTCTTCTTTTCCTTTCTTCCTTTCCTTCCTTATCCCTTTTCCGTCCTTCCTTCCTTCCTTCCGTCCTTCCTTCCTTCCGTCCTGTCTTCCTTCCTTCCTTCCTTTTGTCTTTCCTTCCCTCCTTCCTTTCCTTCCTTCCTTCATTCCTTCCCTCCTTCCTTCCTTTCTTCCTTCCTTTTGTCTTTCCTTCCCTCCTTCCTTCCGTCCTTCCTTCCTTCCTTTCTTGTATTCTTTTCCTTTCTTACTTCTTTCCGTCTTTGTTTCCTTCCCTCCGTCCTTCCTTCCTTCCTTCCTTTCTTCCTTCCTTTTGTCTTTCCTTCCCTCCTTCCTTACCTTCCTTCCTTCCTTCCTTCCTTGTATTCTTTTCTTTCTTACTTCTTTCTGTCTTTGTTTCCTTCCCTCCGTCCTTCCTTCCTTCCTTCTATCTTTCCTTCATCTTCTTTTCCTTCCTTCCTTCCTTCCTTCCTTCCGTCCTTCCTTCCTTCCTTTCTTGTATTCTTTTCCTTTCTTCCTTTCCTTCCTTATCCCTTTTCCGTCCTTCCTTCCTTCCGTCCTTCCTTCCTTCCTTCCTTGTATTCTTTTCCTTTCTTACTTCTTTCCGTCTTTGTTTCCTTCCCTCCTTCCTTACCTTCCTTCCTTCCTTCCTTGTATTCTTTTCCTTTCTTACTTCTTCCGTCTTTGTTTCCTTCCCTCCTTCCTTACTACCTTCCTTCCTTCCTTACCATCCTTCATTCCTTCCTTCATTCCTTCCTTGTATTCTTTACCTTCCTTCCTTCCTTCCTTCCTTCCCTCCATCCTTCCTTCCTTCCATCTTTCCTTCATCTTCTTTTCCTTCCTTCCTTCCATCTTTCCTTCATCATCTTTTCCTTCCTTCCCTCCATCCTTCCTTCCTCCCATCTTTCCTCTTTCCTTCATCGTCTTTTCCTTCCTTCCTTTTGTCTTTCCTTCCCTCCTCATGTGAACATTAGAGAGGAGAACCTGGACGGTGTTCTTCTAAGCCCCCCCCCTCCCTTTCCCCCCCCCTCCTCTTTTTATCAGCTTTCTGCCGTGCGCCGAGACAATTTGGCGGCGGCTTCTTTTCGTCTGGGGCGTCCAACGTCCAACCGAGTTCTAGCCAGACGAAGCCAAAATTCGCATTATCTCAAAAAAGGCCCAGTGGTGCAATAAATATTGGTTTTTTTTAAAAGGTGGAAAAAGTTGCTGGCATTGATTTGATTGACAAACTTTTATTTCCAACGTGGCCTCCAGCTCAACTCGGCTCCATCCACTTAATGTTCCGGTTTATGTTTTCTTGCCGTAGGGAACGCCCGTAGAACATGCTACGTTACCGGTGAGTATTTTTTGGGGTTGCTGAAAAAGTAACAGAGTGATGTTCAACAGCTACCTGACTGACCTTTTTAACCCCCCCACCCCCCCCCCACCCTCCTCCAACCCCCCTCCCCCAACCCCTCCTCCCCTTAAACTTTGAGAGATGACAAAAAACAGCATGTTAAAGGGAGTGATGCACGTTTGCTTGGATTTGTGTTCTTGTGCCCCCCCCCCCTAAAAAAAAAAATGTCCGAACCAGGGAGGGAGATTATAACCAACCACCTGCTCAGTCTTAGTCTATATGACACTTCACCGCAAATCATTTAGACCAGGGATGTCAAACATGAGGCCCGTGGGCCAGAAACGGCCCGCCAAGGCGTCCAATCCGGCCCCCCACGAAGGAATCCTGTCTTCTTTTCTTTCCTATACCCTCCTGTCATCTGTCCTTCTGTCCTTCTTTCCTTCCTCCCTTTCTTACTTCTTTCCTTCTTTGTTTCCTTCCCTCTGTCCTTCCTTCCTTCCATGTTTCCTTCATCTTCTTTTCCTTTCTTCTCCTTCCTTCCTTCCTTCCTCCCTTTCTTTCCTCCCCCTACCTTCCTCCCTTCCTTCTTTCCTCTGTCCTTCTTTCCTTCCTTCCTCTTTTCCTTTCTCCCTCTCTCCTTCCTTCTTTCCTCCTTCCCTCCTACCTTCCTTCCTTCCTTCTTTCCTCCATCCTTCCATCCGTCATTCCTTCCTTGTATTCTTTTCCTTTCTTACTTCTTTCCTTCTTTGTTTCCTTCCCTCCTTCCTTACCTTCCTAATCCCTTTACTTTCTTTCCTTCCTTCCTCCCTTCCTTCCTTCTGTCCTTTCTTCCTTCCTCCCTTCCATTTTTCTATTGGTCCGGCCCACACGCTGTATGTGCCCCTTGAACGAAAATTACTTGACCCATTCTGACATCTAAAAATGTATTTAAGCAGTAAAATAGTTCAATTTTAAGGCAGAAAGATGACGATGAGAGCACGTCTGGTGTTTTGCTTTCTTGCCCCCGTTGATTCATTTTTAGTCCCATAATGTAATAGTTGTGTTTTTTTTTTAAAACGCCAATGAAAAGATGTATTTACCTTTCGCTGTTCTCTAGACAAAAGGAAATTTCCAACCCTGGTGTCTGTCAGATTAAATGTGTTTTTTTAAGCTGTTGAGGTGAAGTTGCTTGCACTGGCTCTTTATGTGTGTGTGTGTGTGTGTGTGTGTGTGTGTGTGTGTGTGTGTGTTTCAAGGTTACAGCATACAGTCATAGAGAAAACTCACAAAAAAATGGCCCCCCTCCTCCCATCTACAAAAAAAAAAAAATCCAGACTTCATTTTTGTGGTGTTTCTTGAGTGACATGAACAAATACCTTCCGTAATGCAGCAAATGCGGCGATTGTTCCACAAGCCTTAAAAAAAAAAAAAAAAAAAAACCTGGAGCTGCTCTCTTGCCTTGTCTTTTACCGAGTCTTGACTGTGCGAATGTTAAAGCCCACCAAACACACATAAGTAGATTCCCCTTCTTTTCTTTTCTTTTTTCTTTTTTTTTTAGTTTTTCCAAGTCATAAATCAGTATAAACACCTGTAACCCCTCAGATTCAACTTCGGAGTACTTTCATATTAACTGTCACAGATTTCGTCAGAGGTGAACCGGACTCAAGAAGTATGTCCCACGTCAGTATCTTTTTTTTTTGTGTGTGTGTGTGGTGATCCCACCTCTTGACATTTGGCTGCCCCTGACTAGCTGCTCATGTGACTGACAGGTTTCTGGATGGACGCAGAGCACATTATACACCGTGTCGAATCCCTTCCAGGAGTTGTGAATCATTGCGCTATAGCGTTTTTTTGATTTTTTTTTTTTTTTTTTTATGAAACGCTGACTTGACGGTGCTGTTTGCGTCTCCTTTTTTAAGCTCAACCTGCTTCTAGCATTACGAAAGAGGGAGCCGAATGCTGGAAGTCAGGTGGGAGTGCTTCAAAACAAACTGAGTCCAAGTTTTAGATGCAACATCAATCTGTTAATACACTGAACACTTTCACATATGAGCTTCTCGGTTGTTAAAAGAAATTTGTCAACAGTCTTTTCTTCATAAGTCCCCCGATTTAAATTTAGCACAAACATGAAGTCAAACCGCCTCAGATGTAGAAATACCCCTCACAAACTATGTGAACTAACCCTTTAATATAGCTGAGAGGTATTAAGTAGCTTTTCCGCCTTCGTCAAAATCATCGCATTGCCATCGTCGATATTGAGCTCCAGTGTGGCTAAATGAGCTCCACTGCTGGAGTCGTGTACGCGGCCACACACAGGCAGATTGATTTACCTTGAAGATACATGTTTTAGTATGAGGTCACTTCCTGTCTCGGACCACAGAGGCATAGGTTTGGGTATTTGTTTTGTTGTTGTGTTAAGTTTGGGAGAGGATGGTTCGAATCAGGTTGAAGCATCTTAACCCTTAAACAGACAACGTGCACCAGGAGGTACAGACTCTTTAACCTTCTTGTTGTCCTCCCGGGTCCTTCCTTCCTTCCTTCCTTCATCTGTCCTTCCTTCCTTCCATCCTTCCTTCATCTGTCCTTCCTTCCTTCCATCCATCCATCCTTCCTTCATCTGTCCTTCCTTCCTTCCTTCCTTCCTTCCTTCCTTCCTTCCTCAGATCTAAGTTCAGCTGTTAGGGTAAATGTTCCCTCCTTCTGTCCTTTCTTCCTTCCTTCATCTGTCCTTCCTTTCTTCCTTCCTTCATCTGTCCTTCCTTTCTTTCTTCCTTCCTTCCTTCCTTCCTTCCTTCCTTCTTCCTCCCTCCTTCCTTCCCTTCCTTCTTCCTCCCTTGCTTCCCTTCCTTCCTCCTTTCCTTCCTTCTTCCTCCCTCCTTCCTTCCCTTCCTTCTTCCTCCCTTGCTTCCCTTCCTTCCTCCTTTCCTTCCTTCTTCCTTCCTTCCTTCCTTCCTTCCTTCTTTCCTTCCTTCCTTCCTTACTTGAGGTGCAAATGACATAACTAGTAAGGCCTGTTTAAGGGTTAAAACTTGTTTTTTTTATTTTTTATTAAGTACTTCATTTATTCATTTTAAAAAACATCCAGGTACATAACAACCCAAACAATTACCCCCTCCTTCCCACCCCCTCCCCCAAAGCAGGTTAGGGGGGAAAAAAAAGGAAAGATAGAAGAAAAAAGAAAAAGGGTGAAAGCTGTACTCTACAGTATAACAACAGTTTCTATGGCCATCCGTGACTGTATAAAATTATACTTATTTATATAAATTATAGAGAAATAAATGTTCAAACATAATCGGGATATCGAGGTGTCATGAGGGTCCTCTCTGCGGTGTGATGTGATCAAGAAATGGTTGCCATATCTTAAAACGTGATTAAAACCTCAGAAAAGTAAATTTTTAAAAGCTGGTATTAACAATATTTTTTATATTATTGACTCAAATGAGAAAGTTATCAGTTAATTTTAAGAGTTACGGCGTCTATCAGTTTGTTGTCGTGGTTTAAATTTGACTCTCACAGCGTCTGTCTTGATCCTGAAGCCAAAATCAATCAAGTTTGTTTTCAATATTTCTCTACAGTATTAAATACAGTGGATAACGCTCATCGTAATCACGTCTGTCCGGTTTAGATTTATCACTTAAATCGGCTCAAATTAGTTTCTTTTTCTTCATTCCTCAATTATAATAAAATATATATGTAGTTTATTTATCACATGTAAATAAAGTTATTAACCCTCCTGTTGTCCTCGAGGAGGGAGGGAGGAAGAGAAGGAAGGAAGGAAGGAAAGGAGGGAGGGAGGAAAGGATGGAAGGAAGGAAGGGAAGAAGGAAGGAAAGAAGGAGGGAAGGGAGGAAGGAAGGTAGGAGGGATGGAGAAAGCAAAAGAGGAAGGGAGGAAGGAAGGGTCAAAACAGACGGGGTCAATTTGACCCGGGAGGACGACAGGAAGGTTAAACGGCTTTAATATTAAATTAATATCATTGGCTGTTTTAAAAACTACAGTACACATCACCAACTGTAGTTATCTGGTTTCTCACCTTTTATAATTCTTTGTATTTTAAGTTTCTCACTGAATATAGTAAATGTAACTACTATTTAATAATTTATGTTTTTATAGCTAATCTATAGTTTTGGCGCGACTCGCTGGCCCTGATCCGTCCTGTGGTGTAATTGCTGGATTACAGCTGCTGGTTGTCAGAGATCCGAGGTCGCTATATATCTGCATCTCCCTCACAGATAAGGTGAGCTGCCAGATCAGTGAAATACTTAAATACCCCAAAGCTCAACTCTACTCCCACCAGTTTAAAGCTCGACACTGTTGGACCCGACCCAGAACGAGCTCCGTAAGCAGAGACCAGAGCTTGATTACTGGAAGCAGATCATCTCAACAGGAATGATTCTGCCTCAAGCTTTCTGATCCATGGAAGTGATTTCTGATGGAGAGTTCAGAGTTAGCAGTCTTAGTTGAGCTCAGCTTATTAACCCTCCTGTTGTCCTCGAGTCAAGGAAGGAAGAAGGGAGGGAGGGAGGAAGGAAAGGAGGAAGGAAAGGAAGGGAGGGAGGGAGGAAGGAAAGGAAGGAAGGAAAGGAATGAATGAAGGTAGGAGGGAGGAAAGAAGGACAGAGGAAAAAAGGAGGAAGGAAGGAAGGAAGGAAGGAAGATAGGAGGGAGGGAGGGAGAAAGGAAAAGAGGAATAAAGAAGGAAGGAGGGAGGAAGGAAGGGAAGGAAGGAAGGAGGAAAAGAAGGAGGGAGGGTCTGTCTGTCTTTCCTTCTTTTTCTTTCCTCCTCCAACTTCTTGTTCTTTCTTTCTTTCTTTCTTTCTAGGTGGATAAACCATGTAATAATTATTCTTTTGTGGTTACACCATTTGACATTTTCAGGAGCATTCAGATACATATACGTACAATTTGGTTTCAATCAATCAGACTTTTCATACATAGAGGTTGGATAAAAATATAAAAAATCAGAATACCCCCAATAAAATACAAGATAATAAAAGATTAATAAAATAGAATAAATGAATAATGGAATAACATCACTATAATATAAAGTGGTTAAAACCAGAAATGTGAGGTTATGGGTATTAAAACATTTATTTAAAGGAGGCTAAGGGTTGGGGTTAGCGGAGTAGGTGGTAATCCTCTGTGGCTTTGTTCCTATTAACCCTTAAAGGTAGGGTTGGTAATCTTGTTCAGAAACACTTTTTGTTATACTGGGAGAAATGGTCCTTCTATTATGAAAGGTATCAATACATTATGGCTTTAGAAAAAGGAACGGAGAAAATCAGAGCTCTGTAGCGGCCACAAAACTGATAAAACCCCGACCAATCCGAGCCGTTCGGTGCGAACAGAAAAAACCAATCAGGTGCCTTCATGTCTAGTTTTGCTTCCGCATACAGTCTACGCCCCGCCCCCCTCTCTCCCTGCCTACTGCGCGCGTGCACAGCCTTCATCTTTCGCAGTCGCCAGAAAAACCAGCACACCTCTCTGCAGAACTACCGAATACGGATGTAATATTTATTTAAGAGCAATGGCTGAGAAAATACCACTTGCACGTCTACTTGTAACGGCTCGTCCAGAGACAAAGGGAAGAAAGAGAAAGCCTGAGGAGGAAAGGACAGCTACTAAAAAGTCACTTGATAAAGCAAGAGGTCAAACAAGAATCAACATCGGAGTAGCATTTGAGCGGTGGAGACAACTGAGGGATCTGAAGGGCCTGAACAGTGATGCCGAGGTTGCTCTCTTTCTGTTGGACAGGTAATGATTTGTTTTGCTTCGGGGAGGATTTGTTATATATATGTAAGTTATGCTAACGTAGCTACTTTTGTAGCTTGTATTAGCGTAATGCTAATATTAGCTTTGCTGTGTGTTTAAAACGGGTCGGTGACGCCAGTATTGAATAGATTATACTAGTATATTAATTTTAAAGATATTACTGTACCCTAGTCTTCAGTGTCTGCATTATTATTGTGATAAAAAGACCTACGTATATTGGCTTTTACACTTTACAACTGTGGTGATGTAGCTCATCTATGTTTTCATAGCCATGAGAAGGACCGATCAACTTCGACACCGTCTAAACACGGATTGATGAGACCTACTCTCCCTCCAGTTCAACTATTGTTTCTGAGTCTCTGTCCGACTGGTGAGTTCAACTTGCTGCTGCTGCTATGAATATGTCTTTGGGATATAAATATCTGTCTTTCATATCTAGCTTTTTCTGTTTTATGTGCCTCAAAGTGCCATTTGAGGTACTTCAGAAAACAGCATTATTGCACATACAATATGTGTTATCAGTGATATCTGCTATATCATTATACAGATTACATATTAGTACACATTAGTGATTAGATATTTTGAGAAATATGATGGCCTGAGGATAAAACCTGTCCTTCACCTTAGGAGGTCCAGCACTTCACACTGAGTTGTTAACATCAACAACAACAACCATCAACACTAAAATAAAACACAGCTAGCATAAGTTGTACCTCTAACTCTGTGTGGTGTTGGTGGAGTAATTGATCATGCTACAAGCTTGTCTATGGACTATACTCTGGTAGATGCTATGCAGAGAGGATAGAAACAAACTGAGGATCTTCTCAACAGTTTATATCAATCTTTATGCTCCTTTGGTCCAACTGCCAAACCCAAGACTTCTATTTCTACATATAAAAAGTTCTGTGTTTTGTCCTCTATGAATGAAGGGTAAATGTATGTTGACAGTATTTTCTAATTTTGTAATCTTCACAGAGATGACGCGATGAGATGATGTTAATTCTTCAACTGGTTTGAGCAGACATCTGTCCCTCCCCCAGCCCAGCCATTACTGCAGCTACCCCCCTCGTTGACACCTCTAGTAAGCTCAAAAGCACACAGGAGCTTTTGCAGACCCAACTCAGCAGAGGCCTAGGTGAGTTTTCTTACAATATTGTAGTTTGATGAAGAATTTCTAACATAATTATGTGCAAAATAAATGGTAAATAAAGCTCTAAGTATTCTTATTCTTTGATTATCTCAAAAATGTATTCATTATTGTCAGATGTGTAATTGTGATATTCTTCCTAAAGGTAAATCACTGCCAAAGGAGTAGATCACCACCGCTGACAAATACTCCCTACACACAGCCTGACCTGTCTGCCTTACCTGGAAACACCTTTTCCAATGTGTAGATACACTCATGTTGAAAATGTACAGATTATTTATGTAACAATAAAAAGGGTTATACAAATTTTGTTGTAATTATTCTGTAATCACTTATTTTTAATGTGGTGGTGAGAAAATATATTGCTTCTGTTGCAGAAATAGTCAAATGAAAGGCATTCATCATTTTCAAATTTTTTATTAAAAACTGACAAAATATAAATAACAAAAGACCAAATGTAAAATGTAAAATGTATACTTCCAGGTGAGGGTTAGGGTTAGGAAGCAGGTTGTTGCCCACAGCACTTTTTTTCTAGATCTGTGGGCATCTCACGGCACTTCCTGCACACACACCATGTAGGTAGACATGGAGCTGGAGGGCCTGGTGGAGGAGCATCTGCAGGACATCAAACATGAGGCTTGGGTCTCTTGATCTGAAGCAACTGATGAGATTCTTCCAATCTCAGTCGTTCAATTCTAGCCTGTAAAAAATAGATCATCAAGAAGATTAGACTCTCACCATCTTGTCCTTTTATTATTACTAATATTGTAATTTCATTTATTATATTTTTGGTATGTTGCCGGACCAGAGTTAAAAGTTTCATGTGTTTATATTATAGTATTATATTCTTTAACAGTTTATGAATGACAATAAACTCAGAAGTGTTGTGTTTACAGTAAATGGCAGGTCATTGTTTACAGTTCTTCATAATGTTGAGATCAGGAAAAAAGAGGCTATTTTAGAAAGGCTACCTGCTCATCTGCAATTCTTTGAGCTTGCAGATTCTCCACTCGTTGAATATCCTCATCTTGTAAAAGCTCTCCGGTCGCAGTCCGGCTTGCTCCACGTCCTTGACCTCAAGTTCCTCGGCCTCTGCCCCTTGCACCCCCTCTAGCACGGCCTCCTCTGGCTCTAGCACGACCGCGTCCCCTTGGAGCTGAAGACGTGCTCAGTTCAGGACTGTAGCTCGGGTCTGAGCTAGTGCTCTCATCGTGTAAACTCTAACAATGAAACAACAAACATAGCGTTAGCCTAGTAGCATAAGTGTCTAAGTTTTATAGTAAAATTGAGATATTGGCCCAAATTTACTTTCCTAACACTTCTGCATCACCCTGCATAATTGTCAATAAAAAACATAGCAGATATGCTACGTGACTAATAAAAACATAAAATACACGTTTGTCAGTGAAAAACACGTAACAATTATTACAATGTAATTTAGCTGATGGGTCTGAATCCAGCCGTATCCTTGGGGAGATTCAGCAGATTCAGACCCAGGTCCCGGATCTGAATCTGCACAGACTGATGTGCTATAAAACAAACAAAAAACATAATAATATAGTTTACTTACAGGTAAATGAGACATGAGACTGTTTGGTTGTTGTCCAAAATACTTGGAAATGGTTAGCTCGTAGCTCTCCTCTCCTCCCTGCAGCAGTGTGCGCGTTCCAGTTTGTGGGGGGCGTGGCTTGGACGGACTCACTGACGGGAGGGGGAGCAGCGGGGTGGAACTTAGAGGAGGCAGGAGGAGGTGCTATTTTCAAATCTTGCTAGCTCTCTTGCTAGCTTTCCAACATTACCAACCCTACCTTTAAACAGGCCTTACTAGTTATGTCATTTGCACCTGAAGGAAGGAATGAAGGAAGGAAAGGAGGGAAAGGAGGGAAGAATGAAGGAAAGGAAGGATGGAGGAAGGAAAGAAGGTAGGAAGGAATGGAGGGAAGAAGGAAGGAAAGGAGGGAGGAAGGGAAGGAAGGGAGGAAGAAGGAAGGAAAGGAAGTAGGGAGGAAGAAGGAAGGAAATGAGGGAGGAAGGGAGGGAGGGAGGGAGGAAGGAAGGAAGGAAGGAAGGAAGAAAGAAAGGAAGGACAGATGAAGGAAGGAAGAAAGGACAGAAGGAGGGAACATTTACCCTAACAGCTGAACTTAGATCTGAGGAAGGAAGGAAGGAAGGAAGGAAGGAAGGAAGGAAGGAAGGACAGATGAAGGAAGGAAGGAAGGAAGGACAGAGGAAGGACCCGGGAGGACAACAAGAAGGTTAAAGAGTCTGTATCTCCTGGTGCACGTTGTCTGTTTAAGGGTTAAAGATCACTTTCACATCATATGTCTTTATTTAATTGGACGACATTTGAAAGAAAACAAACAGATTAACGCCCCTCAGTGTCAATTTTCGACTGTTTCTTCGGGAATCGGACCAAGAGAACGAGACATGTACGAAGTTTATTAACATATTTTACTGTCATTCACATCTGTCTGCATTCCTCTCATTACTCCTCCTTTTCCTTCCTCTCCTCCTCCTCCTCCTCCTCCTCCTCCTCCTCCTTCTCCTTCGCTCATTCATTCATTATTCCCTCTCTCTCTCTCTCTCTCTCTCTCTCTCTCTCTCTTCTTTGATTATTTCGAATAGGGAAGACGAGCTTTTCTCAGCGTTGACCCCGCCACTCTCCATCTCCATCTCCATCCCTTTTCCATCTCACACTCTTTTTTTTTTTCTCTTTCCCTCCTCCACCTCTCCGCCTGCTTTCTTTCTCTCTCTTGTCTATTTGTTCAGCCGTTAGGAGCTTGAGTAGCTTTTAATGAGCCCCCCCCCCCTCCTCCCCTACCCCCCACTTTTTTTTTGATAAACGTCTCTCGTTAGCAGCATGGATGGAGGGATGAAGATGAGAGGAGTGAGAGCTTTAGGAATAAAAACAGAGGAGCATCACTTATCTGTGTCTTCTTGAAATCCTTCTTGTTTTACTTTCCTCTCCTTTTCCTATCTTTACTTTCCCTCCCTCCCTCCCTCCCTCTACTCCTTCTCTCCTTCCCTCCTTTCTTCCCTCTCCCCTCCCTCCGCCGCGCCTCAGGCTAATCGTTCCCAGTTGTCTGCGTTGAACTCTGGAGACAACGGCCGTTTTCTGTCAGGCGAGACCTACCTGCGTGTTTGTGTGTGTGTCAGTCAGCGCAGGTTCGAGACATGTAAATAGAATTAGCCCATTTCACGCTCAATCTCACCCTATTATAATTGACCCCTGGGGTTGTGTGTGTGTGTGTGTCTCTACGTGTGTGTGTGTGTGTGTGTGTGTGTGTGTAAAGAGTTCAGAGGCCAGGATCGTACTGGGAGGATATCCGGCCAGTTGTAGGTGTGTGTTTTATCCGACATATGTGCTCGCACGTGTGCACCGTGTGTGTAATTTGATTTTGCCCCCCCCCACCCACCCACCCACCCTCACCCCTCTCCCCTTTGAGGTGAACGGCTGCCTTTTAAATGAACTGCGCTCCAGACTCTTTTCCTGAGGTGGACCTTAGTTCACTCACACACACTCTCTTACTCTTACAGCTACAATGGGATCTTTCTGCTGCTGTCGGGTTTGTTGTGTTAAATAAGATGAATTTTTTATGGATCTCCTGAAAAGAGAAGGGGGGGGGGGGGGGGGGAGGGGTTAGGTTCATTAAGAGTGGTAGCAAGTTGAGCTGTTTTGCCTGGAGAACAAAGGAAATATTAATGTATGTCACTAAAAATGTTTAAATGATTGAACAAAATTGGTTCGTAATGAAAGCAAAATAATTTTAATTAATGTGTAATGTGAGTTTCAGTCTCCGACTTCACAAATTAATTCGTTAAATTCCCCTTGATATGTGATTTTGGATCAGGGAGGGATTTTACAGGAACAGGAAAAGGGAGGTTAACCATTTCTCATATTATTTTTTTTTTATATTTTTACAAATGCATCACTTTCACAGCAATGAAATTAATGTGTTGTATGATAGCCAAGAAAATAACACATCGTTTCCAGCCTGGTTTAACAGAGAGCCAGACTGTAAAAACATGAACAAACCAGGATGTAATAAAGTATAAAAGTAAAGATTTAAGTTAGTTCTGTGTTTTACAGACGCAGCGACATAGCTTTAAAGCATCTTAGTACATTTAGCTCCGAGCTACGTGATGCTAGCTAACCACTAACATGCTAGCTAGTTCAAAACATGCTCGCTTTAATCACTCATATTAGCTCCTCAAGCATTTTTATTACTTTACTTGTCTCTTTACGCTTTACATTTTGCTCTCAGAGTTTTATTGAAGAGGTGGAAGAAAGCTTTCTCTGCTAACTAGCCTGCTAACTATCCCGCTAGCTAGTCTGCTAACTATCCCGCTAGCTAGCCCGCTAACTAGCGCACTAACTAGCCTGCTAAATAGCCCTCTCGCTAGCCCGCTAACTAGCGCGCTAACTAGCCTGCTAACTAGCCCGCTAACTAGCCTGCTAACTAGCCCGCTAACCGGTTGTTAGCTTAGTTACTGATGGACAAAAAGTGCACACAGTCCATTCAGAAGACATAATTACACCCTTTACTCCTGTCTGCAAATCATTTCTCTTCCTTCTGGAGCATGGTTACACTCTTAAAAAGGTAAAAGAGGCTAAAACAGGAAGGCACAACAATAAGCTAATAGGCTACGATAGCTTCTAACGACAGTTATTGGTGATGATGATGCAGATTTCTTTATTTATAATGTATTATTTATTCATTTGTATTGGTTTTTAAATGCACCTCTAGGTTTTTAACTTTGTTGTGCTATATAATGACAAAGTGCTCGATAGGAAAGATGTGAAATTTAGCTGTTTTTAAAGACTTATTTTGACTGTTATTTCTCCCCTGTCACTTAAAATAACAGGGTTTCCATTTGAGTGCAAAAAAGAAAAAAAAGGAAAGAAGAAGAAGGAGCCAAAATATTGGACTTTATAATGTACACACTCATTAACACAACACACTCATAGTAGTGCAAATACTTTGGTGGGATAATCATGTCAAATCACGGTGAATGATAGCGACATTTTTCAAACACAACCAAATACTGAAAACCCCCGAAACAGAGCGGTGCGATTTAGAGTTATATAAACATAGAGTGTAATGATAGTCTAGAGTAACAGATTCACACCAACACTTAGAGCTAAACTATGTGTGTTTGTGTGTGTGTGTGTGTGTGTGTGTGACGAATGACGGTAATTACATATGCAGAGCCGGTCCGGAAATGAAGATCTGGTGTTTTCTTCTTCTTAAATCGTTTAAAGGTGTGTTTGTGTCAAGCCGGACACATCAAAGTCACATCAGGATTAATTTTGGGGGTAATCAGGACCTTCAGGAGAACATGAGCTTCCTTTTTTCTTTTTTTTCTTTTCTTTTTTTAAGGGTTTTTTGCTTCTTATTGCAGATACAAAGCCACAGATTACGAGGATTAAGCAGATTTTTGATGCATTTATTGAGTAAAAGTAAACAAAACCTGTCTTCTCGTTGCGTATTTCTTTAATTTCACCCTTCAAGTTTTGTTTTCTTCTTTCCTCTCTTGCACTTTTGCTCTTTCACTCCTAGTTTAACTTTTTTTACAAGCTCTGCCTCATTTTCTCTTCTTTTTTTCCCCCTCTTTCGTCGTTGTCCTCCTTTTCATCTGTTTGCTTCATTGTGTTGGAATGCAGACGTCGAGGTCAAGATCACGGCCCGCGGCTAGTCACTGGGATTACACGTCCGCATCACACACACACACACACACACATGGATACACAATCACCACACACACACACACACACACACAACACATGTTTTGGTTTCTGTATTAATGCGTTGTCATGTACTTCCTCTATCCGCTGCTTTTATTCTTATTACGGTACTTCATCATTCTGACTGCACCTGAACGCAGCACACTTTTATTAACAGAGTGTGTGTGTGTGTGTGTGTGTGTGTGTGTGTGTGTGTGTGTGTGTGTGTGTTTGTTTGTGTGCTTATACAATAAAAATAACTCTTAGGATAAAGTGCACCTGAACTTATTGTGATTACTGTGTGTGTGTGTGTGTGAGATGTGTGTCTATGCTTACACACACCTGGATGTACAGCCTGTGTGTGTGTGTGTGTGTGTGTGTGTGTGTGTGTGTGTGTGTGTGTGTGTGTGTGTTGTGTATCTATGCTTACACACACCTGCATGTACACCCTCAGCCTCTGTGTGTGTGTGTGTGTGTGTGTGTGTGTGTGTGTGTGTGTGTAAGAAGGAAAAATCAAGACAAATTGGATTTTCTTTCATTTAGCTACTAAAAAGACTCCCAAAATAAACTTTTTTCCTCATCTATTAGATTCAAATTAAACCCTAACATCTCTTTCATGAACACTACAAATGTGATATCAATGAAAAAAGGATTTTACTGTAAAGGTTTCACTCAAATTGCAAGAAAACACCCAAAATATATCTCAAAACTGCTCCTATTAAAACCACAA
>NC_070599.1:21134198-21153215 GCF_027409825.1 Scomber japonicus | reverse complement strand
GAAGGAGGGAAGAGAGAGAGAGAGAAAGAAGCAGGAAGGAGGGAAGAGAGAGAGAGAAAGAAGCAAGGAAGGAGGGAAGAGAGAGAGAGAGAGAGAGAAAAGGGAAGGAAGCAAGGAAGAGGGGCAGAGAGAGAGATATTTTGCCCTAGAGAGAAAAAACAAGACATGAATGTGTGAAAATGTGCAGCAGAAAGCGAGGGATACGAGTGAAAGAGTGCAGTCAGGTGAAAGTGATACAGCGGCTGAAAACGGACGTACAGGGTGGTCTCTCTCTCTCTCTTTCTTTCCCTCTCTCTCTCTCTCTCTCACTCTCTCTCTGTCTACCTCTCTCTCTCTCTCCGCGGGAGGCTGACACTTCCCTTCATCCGTTTGACCGGTCACAGAAGGGGGGATGAATAGAGGAGTGGGAGAGGGGTGAAAGAGCGGGGACGAGAGGAGAAAGAAAGAGGGCCGAAAGGGAAGGATGAGCAGCAGACGGACATCTAAATGCTCGCCCCGCCGATCTATTGGAAGAGAGCGACATGAACACACACACACACACACACACACACACACACACACAAATAAATAAACCGCTCTGACAGACGTAACCATGTAACTACGCACCGTGACGTCCCCCGGTTCAAATCTGGCCAAAGACTTTTTCCAGAGTCGAAGCTCAATTTGACTTTACATCATAAAACAATAAATCAACTTCAGCTGATAATTTATCCTAAAAATTAAATAACATGAATATTTCTAGCTCTATATTTATATTCTGAGGCTCTACTGGAATATTTTTACATCATTTAAAGCTCTAAAAACTCTTTATTTAACCCTCCTGTTGTCCTCAGGTCAACGAAGGACAGGAGGAAGGGATGAGGAAGGAGGAAAAGAGGAAGGAAGGAAGAAGGAAGGGAAGGAGGTAAAGAGGAAGCAAGTAAAGAGAGAAGGAAGGAAAGGAGGAAGGAAGGAAAGGAGGAAAAAGAGGAAGGAAGGAAGGAAAGGAGAGAGGAAGGAAGGAAAGGAGGAAAAGAGGAAGGAAGGAAGGAAGGAAAGGAGGGAAAGAAGAAGGAAGGAAGGAAGAAGGGAAAGGAGCAAGGAGGGAGGAAAGAAGGAAGGGAAGGAGGAAAAGAGGAAGGAAGTAAAGGAGTAAGGAGGAAAAGAGGAAGGAAGCAAGGGAAGGAGGAAAAGAGGAAAGGAGTAAGAAGAAAAAAGAGGAAGTAAGGTGGAAGGAAGGAAGAAATGAAGGAAGAAAGGAGTATGGAAGGAGGAAGGAGCAAAGAAAGAGGGAAGGAGGGGAAGAACAAAGGAAAAAATAAAGAAAAAGGAAGG
Source organism: Scomber japonicus (assembly GCF_027409825.1). Lineage (NCBI taxonomy): Eukaryota > Metazoa > Chordata > Actinopteri > Scombriformes > Scombridae > Scomber > Scomber japonicus. The sequence continues at coordinate 21,151,901 of NC_070599.1, read as the reverse complement.
AACAGTCAAAACAGACGGGGTCAATTTGACCCGGGAGGACGACCAGGAGGGTTAACTCATACTGACTCTTTATGAAGCTCCTCAGTTCAGCCTCTGTATAAAACAAGCCGTTTTGAGCTCCTGTCCTCTTAAGACCTCCTTGTCATATTTTACCTGAAATAAAAACTTCTCACATACATCTCCACATCTTTGAGCCTGAACCAGATTTGAAATGTCCGTATAGACAGATGTTAGCAACGGTGTGGAGTAACTATAGCAACAATCCTACAGAACGGACCACTGTTTGTGAGACAGTGATCTACTTCCTGTTAAATGGGAGGTTTTTTCCTTTACTGCTTGTGATGTGGGAATGTTTGGTCTCTTTAAATTAAATTAAAGAGTACTGTCTAGACCGGCTGAGTGATTGATTGGAGCAGAGATAACATGGCGGACCTTTTAGAGGAAGGCTGAAGCCCTGAGTTTTGACTTGCAGGGAGGATTTTGACCTGCTAGCTTAAACTTTGCTAGCTAAAAAGAGCTTAAAAATAACAGGAAGTCACAAAAAAACATCATATTTGCCCTTTAAATGATAAATTAAAGCTTCTTCAGTAGTCTGATCTCTGCACAGTGGAGTCACATAGCAGAGCTGCACATGAAGTGATGCTTTTTAGTTATTTATCATAAACAAACTATTCATAGTAACATCTGCAAACTGTCAAACTTCATCAAAAACACAACTTTTTTTTGTCCTTTTTGCAAAAAAGTTACGACAAAAAAAACTTGAACAATAATGAAAAATACATTTAAAAGTTAAATTAAATCTTTTATAGTCAGCACAGCTTTTATCATTCAGAGAGAGTCAGTTATAAAGCATGAATGATACATACAGCTGTTTTAATGTTACTGTTCATGTACAAAGCTTTAATTTAGCACCAGCCACCAAAACACATGCTGGTAAGTTACACAAGTTTTAGATTTGTTCTTCTCATCAGCCAAAAAAAGCAATCCTAGTAATTTAGTAAGTGGCTGATAAAATGTGAACATTTACTCACCAGTTTATTTTTAACCCCGGTCAAACACAAACTGAGATTCAGTGAAGAAGAAGGAAGGAGGAGGATGGAGAGGTGGAGCATAGAAAGAAGAGTTTAAAGACTTTTCCTCCTTTTTGAAGTTGTTGTTTTTTAAAGAGTTTCATCTTCATTTCACCTCGTTCTGCTTTGTTTCGTGCCAACTGAACAATAATAATAATAAGAAGAAGAATAATAATAATAATTAAAGCTGCAAGCAGCGATGAACGGGCCCTCGCCCCCCCCCCCCCATACGTCGGTTTACAGATACAATAGGGCTTCACGCTGGTTAGTGCTCGGGCCTTAATAATAATAATGATGATGATGATGATGATGATGATGATGATAATAATGGGCTGCTGATTCCCTTTACATTAGATTTCACATGTAAGAAAAAACACACACACAAAAAAACCTGATTTTGCTGCAAAAGTTGGTTTTAAAACAATATTTTTACCCTAATTGTTGTATAATTCATTTTTTGATGTGATGTTTTTACATTACTCTGAATTCATAAATCTCAAAGTTTTAAAAAAATAAGATAGAAAAGGAAAAAAAAAGCACCAAAATTGCAAACTTTCTTTTTCTTTGACTCCTTTTATGACTTTTTATCAAAGTTAATGCTCCTCATCCTCTGCTTCCTCTTAATTTCTACTTCTTTCTCTTCTTCTGTGATTATTATATGACCAAAAAAAAGAAAAGGTTTTACACACACACACACACACACACACACACACACACACACACACACACACACACACACACACACACACACACACATTGTGCGGCTGCTCACAAACAGTCAGGACTCAAAACATTTGGGTGCAGTTTAAGGTCAGTGGGATAACTGTCGGTGCCAGGGAGGGGTGGGAACTATCCGTCAGACCCCCAAAACACGCTTATCTGATCCCACACACACACACACACACACACTCACACTCACTCTCTCACACACACACACACACACACACACACACACAGTCTTCCTCAAATACAGATACACACCTGCCTCTCCTTGACTGGCTCGGCTGAGAGCTCCCGACACACACACACACACACACATCAGGCTCTGAGTGTAATAACGCGGCCGTTGATCCTGTTGCTCAAGATAACGCAGCAAAAAATAGTAGTCGCTCCAAGTGTGTGTGTGTGTTTGTGTGTGTGTGTGTGTGTGTGTGTGTGTGTGTGTGTGTGTGTGTGTGTGTGTGTGTGTGTGTGTGTGTGTGTGTGTGTGTGTGTCCATATCTACGGATTTATGAGTTCAAGCTATTATGGGTGTGTGGGAGAGGTCAGTGTGTGTGTGTGTGTGTGTGTGTGTGTGTTTCTCTCGGCCCCTGTCTCAACTTCCTGTCCTGTCTGTGGCCGGCCTTATCGGCGTGACAACAGGTCAGGCAGTGGTCACGACAACAGTGCTATTCAAGCAACCTGATTGGACCAGGGCGGGGAACGGTGGTCGGCTACTTCCGACCGATGGTCAACTAGCGGGCAGGAATTGGGGGGGGGTGGGGGGGGGTAGATGGGGGGGTCAAGGTGGTTCAAACGTGCACATTTGCCTCACGTGCACTTAAATTGATCTTTCACACATTAATAAAATAGTTTGGAGTCATAAGTATAGATAAAGACACACACACACACACACACACATTTGTCACATCTGATGTTCTGACAGTCACACACACACACACACACACACACACACATATACACAGTGATCATGTCGTGACCCGGTCAGGTCATTGTTCTACGTTATCAGTCTTGACCTCTCCGTCAGTCTCCCCGATACGACCTGCATCTACACCCCTTCCTGTGTGTGTGTGTGTGTGTGTGTGTGTGTGTGTGTGTGTGTGTGAGAGAGAGTGTGTGTGTGAGAGTGTGACTGCGGTCATTTCATGGTCAAACCGAGAAAGAGGAAAAAAAAAAAGAGAAAAAGTTAAGACCCTTAAAACAGCTCTCACCTTTCAACTGTTTCCTGTTTTGGGGTCGCCGCGGAGACGAAGAGAGTGAGAAAGAGAGAGATGTGTGTGTTTCATTTCCAGCTCTGCAGTCAGAGAAATGTTGGGAAACTCTTTTTTTTTTTTTTTTTTTCCATATCTGCTAATAGATTTTTTTCCTCATCCTGAAGCTGAATAGTTGTTTAAATTGTACTAAGTGTGAAGTGAAGTTACTTTTATTCTGAAATAATTCTTCTTCTTCTTCTTCTTCTTCTTCTTCTTCCACATAAATGACATTTTTTTAGAGGCTCAAAAACTCCCAAACTTTTCCCCTCATGTGTCAGAAATAGTGAAAGTTAATATTTTATGAGGTGTTGGTGTGGCTTTGATAGCGCCTCCCCATCTTTAAATGTGACACAGATGTCTGAAATTTGGTGAGCAGATGTAACATCTTTAGAGTTAAAGAAAAGCCTGTTGGAGATTTAACCTAAGTCCAACAGGAAGTCGACTATTTTTGAATTTTACTGTGTTTATTTATCGCCCAACTTTTACTTTGTAAGGAACGAGGATGAAACAGAGCAACTTCAAATTTGTCAGGGAGTTTTTTTTAGAGATCGATGTGATTCAAATATAGTAAAAAAAACACAAAATATGATTAAAAAAACATCTTAATAGGCTTAAAAGTGGAATTTAATCCATATAAAGCATCCAAAATGATTAATGAGCTTCAGACTGATGACTGTGATTCTGAAAATAGTTAAAATCTGACAAATAGACGAACCCGAAATGAACCCAGGACCCAGAATTAACCTTTTTTCTTTCAAAGTGGTTGAAGCCAAATTGACCTCTTTTTCTTTTTCTTCTTCTGTGCTTTAGCCTAAATTGAGCCTTTACTTTGTAAGGAAGTCTTCCTCGAGGATGAAACGGAGCAACTTCAAATTTGTCAGGGAGTTTTTTTAGAGATCGTTGTGATTCAAATATAGTAAAAAAAAAAATCCAAAATGATTATAAATAAGCGATCATGTGATTAATGAGCTTCAGACTGATGACTGTGATGCTGAAAATAGTTAAAATCTGACAAATAGACGAACCCGAAATGACCTCAGAACCCAGAATTAACCTTTTTTCTTCTTCTGTGTTTTAGCCTAAATTGAGCCTCAGGAAGTCAGCTACTTTGAATTTACTGTTTATTTATGCCCGACTTTTATTTTTTAAGGAAGTCTTCCTCGGGGATGAAACAGAGCAACTTCAAATTTGAGTTTTTTAGAGATCACTGAGATTCAAATCTAGTAAGATAAAAGCCCAAAATATGATTAAAAGACACCTCAATAGGCTTAAAAGTAGAATTTAATCCACATAAAGTTATAAAAATGCATCTAAAATGATTATAAATAAGCGATCATGTGATTAATGAGCTTCAGACTGATGACTGTGATGCTGAAAATGGTTCAAATCTGACAAATAGACGAACCCGAAATGAACCCAGAACCCAGAATTAACCTTTTTTCTTTTAAAGTGTTTGGACCCAAATTGACTTTAAAAAAGTGGCTGAAGCCAAATTGACCTTTTTTTTTTTTTCTCCCTTCTTTTTTTTTTTCTTCTTTAGCCTAAATTGAGCCTCAGAGCGGAGCTAAAAGCCGCTGTTTTTCCAGCCCTGTTTGTTTTGGAGTATTCTGTCTTTATTTGCTTTATCAGCATGCAGAGCAGCTCCCAGCAGGCCCCACTGACATCAGCCTGCACTCGTTTATCGTCTCCCCGTTTCTCACTCACTCGTTCTTCCTCCTCCGTAACATCTAGTTACCCTCCGCCTGACCTCTTCCTTTCCTTCGCTCTCTCCTTTCCCTTTTTTTCCCCTCCTGCAGTCCTGTAATATTTCCCCAATCATTCTTTTTGAGTTTTCTCTCATTTACCCTCCACTTGTTCTCTCTCTCTCTCTCTCTCTCTCTCTCTCTCTGTCTCTCTCTTTACCTCTCTCTCTCTCTCTCTCTCTCTCTCTCTCTCTCTCCGTCTGTGCAGTGTCTAATTGACAGCGGAGACCCCTGGTTGAACCACCAGCACTCTTCTCTCGTTTTTTGTTTCTTCTTTTTCTTTTTTTCCCCCCACTCTCTCTCTCTCTCTCTCTCTCTCTCTCTCTCTCTGTGCTCATTCCATTTCAGCCCTCTCACTTCTTCTTTTTTTTTTTTTTTCTCTAAAGGAGGTCACCCAACTTCTCTGTCACTGCTGACGGAGAACGAGGGAGGTGAGAGACGAGGAGTAAGCGAGAGAAGATAGAGAGAGGAAGGGAGACAATAGGGGAAAAAAGAGAGAGAGGGAGGAGCGAGGGAGGAGGGAAAGTGAGAGACAAAACAGGAGGAAGAGAACATAAGTTAGTGATGTAAGTAAAGGTAGCATAGAGTTCAAAGATGAAGATGTAAATAAGAAGTCATTTAGGAGACTTTCACTCTCGCCAAAAAGCTTTCACTCATTTTTTTTTCAGCACTTAAAGACACTTTACGGCGCTTCTGGACAGTGTGAAGCTAAAGCATGATGAGCAAATGAGTCCGTTAAAGGTTAGATAAAAGACTTAAATTCCTCTAAATTTGCTGTAAAATAATGACAGTAATTAATAAACTGAGTGTGAAGTGGATTGGTTATGTTAATTTATGTTAATATTAATGAGTTCATCGTTAAATCGACTCAGTTTGAGGCTCAAATTTCATTCATGACACCTTTTTATAAAACTGTAATTGACCTTATTGGAAGTTTCCTGCATCATTTTTCCACCATCAGTGTTTCATAGTCAGTTAAGAGAATTAATAATAGTAATAACTTTATTTGTATAAACACCTTTCATCCAGGAAATGTGCTTTACAACACAATAAATGACATACACCACAAAAATTTCACAATAAAAGGAGAATAAATTAATGTTAAAAAGAACAAAAAAATGAATTAAAAAGAAACAATGTGATAAAAGATGGAAAATAAAAATAATTTTACAATAGTAAAAACTAGTACTTAGTAAAAGTAGCTTAAAATAAAATAAATATAATATATAAAATCAAGTAAAAGTCAACATTTTAAAAGAAGTTCAGTGTGAAGATGATACAGAGTATTGAAATTAGTGCATGTGTGTTTAAGCTTGAGCACATTTCTAATAAATTCCTCGAAATTGAAGTAAAGTAATGACAGTAATTAATAAACTGAGTGTGATGAGGATTGGTTATAGTTTCATCCATGATCTCCTAAAAAAAAAAAAAAAAAAGTTGACCTCGTTTGATGAGTTGAGCAACAACAGTTCGGGAAACGTTTGGGAAAGTTTTCTGCATCATTTTTCCTCCTTTCGAACCAATAAATGTGTCTCAAAGTGCTTCTTCACCTAAAAAGGACATAAAGAGCAAAGAGCGTTGTTAAAAAAAGAGCAAAAGAGGAAGATGACGAAAAATCACGATAGAGATGAAAAGAAAAGGAAGTTCCTGTGACTTTTTTACAGCCTGACACACATCGAAACCAAGATTTTATCTACTATCGCCCACAATGTGACACACAATAAATGTATCATCAGTCTGAAGGCGTCTATGAAGCAGGCAGGTCTGAATAAGTGGATTTGTTTTAATTTGAAGGAGATTTTAACTTATTTATTCATTTTATTTTGAAAATAAGAATAAAAACTAATAAAAAAAACAACAAAGGAGTATAAGGAAGTATATTCTCACTACTTCTCTATTAACTCATATCTGTTTTAATTTGAAGGAGATTTCATTTCAAGACATGAGTTTAACAGGCCTTATCGTGGTTAAAATTTCCCAGCTTTTAGCCTGTAAGTGAATGCCACATACACTTCTCATATAAAACAGCTAACGGAATGTTGACGAAGCTTCAGTGATGTCATACTGTAGCTGGCGGAATGTTGACGAAGCTTCAGTGATGTCATACTGTAGCTGGCGGAATGTTGACGAAGCTTCAGTGATGTCATACCGTAGCTGACGGAATGTTGACGAAGCTTCAGTGATGTCATGCTGTAGCTGACGGAATGTTGACGAAGCTTCAGTGATGTCATACTGTAGCTGAAGGAATGTTGACGAAGCTTCAGTGATGTCATACTGTAGCTGGCGGAATGTTGACGAAGCTTCAGTGATGTCATTCTGTAGCTGGCGGAATGTTGACGAAGCTTCAGTGATGACATTCTGTAGCTGGCGGAATGTTGACGTAGCTTCAGTGATGTCATACTGTAGCTGGCGGAATGTTGACGAAGCTTCAGTGATGTCATACTGTAGCTGAAGGAATGTTGACGAAGCTTCAGTGATGTCATTCTGTAGCTGGCGGAATGTTGACATAGCTTCAGTGATGTCATACTGTAGCTGGCGGAATGTTGACGTAGCTTCAGTGATGTCATACTGTAGCTGACCTTTGACCTCAGCTCACAGGGGAACTACATAAACAATAACGTTCCCTACAACAGGGAGCGATAAAGCCTCATGATTTTATCTTATTTTATTTTTTTTTGGAGTATTTTATCATCCGAGCGGGGGGATTAATAAAGCACAGTAGGCGCTATTGATGGAGTTGGGTCTGGTGGAGGTTCGTACCGTGTGTTGTGGTTACTGGCAGCCGGCGTGCGCTGCGGTCGCAGGAACGAGGCTGCAGGCAGATACACAAAGATACAAGCTTTTGGTTTTAATTTAACTCTTGGCTTCCTCCGGGGTTAGGAAGAAAAATGGGTCGTCTGTTTTGCGAGGCGATGAACATCCAAGCTTACCTCATTCCATTCATAGCTCAAGATGGAGCGATAGAGAGCGGAGGACAAGTCTAATGAGGGAGGGAGAAAAGGAGGGAAGGGAAAAACGAATGCGGCAGGTAGTGAGAGCGCCGGTAGCTGGACAGCTTTTTGCCCGATAACCTTTCTAGATGTGACCTTTGACCTCTTTGCTTTCAGAGGTTAAGAGTTGACTTTTTAGGGTTAAGTGTAAAAATCCTTTTTTCCTGCAGCTCGTCAGTCAGCTTGTGTTGCAGATGAGTCGGACCACTCTCTCTTGTTTTCTGTTTAGCGTCTTTATAGAAAACAACAATGCAGAGATGATTAGTTAATGTATTAGTTTATTAAGAGTTTTAATTAATCATTTAAGTTATTTATTAAGAAGAAAAAGTCCAATATTCACCATTTTCAGCTTCTTAAACGTGAGGATTTGGTGCTTTTCTCTGTTTATATGATTTTAAATTGAGTGTATGGAGGTTCGAGGCTGCCAAAAGAAAGCAGGCAATAGAAAATAGAAATACAAAATTTGTGTGTAATTAACTTTTAACAAATAGTAGGACTTCCAATGTCCAAATTCACAAGCCCTAATAATTAATTAGTAGCATTTAACACAACCTTTAAATCTCATAAATGTTTCGAAATGCTGCAGAAAAATTGGTCAGTTCATTTCTTGCAGTGTTGCTGACTAAAATTTGAAAATTATAATATTAATATAATATCCCAAAGCCTGAGATGACATATTTAAATGTCTTGTTTTCTCTGCTCAACAGTCCAAAACCCAAAAATTCAGTTTATTATCACAGAAGACCAAGAAAACTAGTAAATATACGTCCAAGTAGACACAATTAGACAAATTTTAGACTTAGAAAAATCACTGCAGACAATTTATTGATTATGGGAATTGTTGCCAATTAATTTCCCTAATAATGAATTGACTAATTGCTGCAGCTTTATTTTTTCAGTTTGGCTATAAGAACATCTTAAAAAGTCTTAACTTAAAAAAAAAATTATAGTTTTAAATAATTAAATTAAAAAAGTATAGTTTTTATCTGGGACTGAAACTAATGATCATTTTCTTTATCAATTAATCTTAATATATTCAATTTATTGGCATATATGATGAAGAAAAACAGCAAATTATGACATTTGAGAAACTGGAAGCAAAATATTTCGGGTGTATTTGCTTGAAAAATGACTGAAACCATCAATCAGATTAATTTTCTATTCATTGCAGCTCTAGTTTTCTCTTTTGTCCTCTACTTCACTTTAAGACCTTTCACCTAGAAAACGTTAGCAGCCTACAACAACACTGATTGGCAGGTGTCTCATCAGAACGACCGTTGACCCTGAAAACCCGGCAAATAATGAAAGATGGTGAAATACGAGCAAAGAGAGACAACGATAGAGAGAAATGACAGATGAAAGTTAAAACCCCTTTCTCCTCTGCTCTTAGTCCGATGATGAATCCTCACCAGAACGGACAGAGAGAGTGAAGAGATGACCACTGTGAGCGACAGGTGTCAAGATATTTCAGCCTTTCTTTTAAAAAGCAAAAAAGTCCTTTCTTTCTCGAGCTTAAACAAACTCCAGAGAGATTTGGTTGACAGGTGTCAGCGTGGTCTTTGTGTTGCCGGTGATGACCTTTGACCCCGACTGAGGATTTAGAGATGAAGTGAAGGTGATGACGGGGAAGTGTCAAACCTTCTTTTTTTTTTGTTGTTGTCGACCATCAGAAGCACTTCTTCCAGAGGCTTTGTGTTGACCTTTTGAACATTTATCTTGAGCTCACAGCGAGGTCACCACAGGTCTGGTCTGTGGGTCATTTTCTCATCTCTCAGATTCAGAGAGAGACAGATTGACTTTAGGTTGAGTTTACTGCGTCTTCCAATACTTCTTATGTTGGTCAGTGACAAATAAGGGTCAGGCTGCTGAAAATGTCAAATGGTGTAACCACAATCCATATCCACCTACAGTGTATTTAAGTGTAAAAGTTATAATGTAAGATCATGCCAAGCTACTTGGATGTGGTGTTTTATTGAGACTTTAGTCATATTTTCTAGTTCTGGGTGCAAAAAGGATCGATTACAGGTGTCGTTTGACGGGAGATGTTTTGATATCGGATATGTCTTGGTATCGATTTATTTTGGTTGATACTTACATACCGAGCTCGCTACATTAGGTTTCTGATTAGTCTCCTGCCGCAACTGATCAACTAGAGACAGTCTCCTTTAACCCTCCTGTTGTCCTCGAGTCAAAGAAGGAAGGTAGGAAGAAGAAAGGAAAAGAAGTAGGGAGGGAGGGAGGAAGGAAGGAAGGAATGGAAGGAAAGAAGGAAGGTACGATGGAAAAAGGAAAAGCAGTAGGGAAGAAGGAAGGATGGGAGGAAGGAAGGGAGGAAAGGAAGGAAGGACGGAGGAAAGAAGGAAGGTAAGGGGAGGGAAGAAAAAAGGAAGGAGGGAGAAAGGAAAAGAAGGGAGGATGGAAGGGAAGGAGGAAGGTAGGGGGGAGGAAGGTAGGGGGGAGGAAAGAAAGAGAGAAGGGAGGGGCGAAGGAAAGAAGGAGGGAGGAAAGAGAGGAAGGAGGGAGGAACAGTCAAAACAGAAAGGCTCTACTAGAATATGATTTACGCTTCAAAACACTCCTAATTTCTGTCACACCTGCTCTTTATGTATCCCTTAAGTTCAGCCTCTGTCTCATTAAGCCCCGCCCCCTCCTCTTTCCTTTGTTCTGATTGGCTAGCTACAGGAAACTGCATCGCATCCGACTTCCTGCGTTCTCACTACTTTTTCTCCTTCTTCACTCGAAATGTCAACTTCTCAAATACATCGGTACACGCTTGAGCCGAAATATACGAATGGACGATAAGAATAACCTTCGGAGACACCCTAGCAACCACCTTAGCAACCAAGGCAATGTCAGATACAATGTCAGTTTTGAAAATTTGATTACATTTAACACCATAATAGAAACTCATAAAAAGCATGATGCTCCCTCTTTAAGCTACCAAACCCCTGGAATGAGTAAGATGGATGGATGGATGGATGGATGGATGATGGATGGATGGATGGATGGAGGAGGGACACTTGAGAGATAAACGGCTTCTTTTCTTGATAAAAGTCCAAAAAATCTACTTTCCTTTCCTTTTAGTGACCTTTGACCCTCCTGCCTGTCTTTCAAACATTTAGAAGGAGCCAGACAGCTGAGAGAGGAGGAGTGGATGTAGTGTAGAGAGGGAGTGATGGAGCGTAAAAAAAAAATGGAAGCAAGAGAAGAAGAAGAAAAAGGAGAAAATGTTACTTCAATTATTAAATCAAGAAGATGCATTTTTATCAGTTTTTTGTTTTTTTCCTTTTCTCCTGTGAAGATAAATGATCTCAGGTTCACAAATTTCTTTCCTTCATAGCAGAAACATTACATAATCACAACCTGTGTGTGTGTGTCGGTGTGTGTGTGTGTGTGTCGGTGTGTGTGTGTGTGTGTGTGTGTGTGTGTGTGTGTGCGCAGAGTGTAAACATGATGAATTCTGGGTGACCCTGACGTTTGGCCATTAGGAACGGGAACACAGCAATTCCCCGACGGTCCCAAACAAATAAATCCTGCCTACAGCCGGAATAACCATTAACAAGTCTGCTAAACACTGAGAGGAGGAGGAAGAGGAGGAGGAGGAGGAGGGAGAGAGATGAGAAGAAGAAGAGGAAGATAGCTGTGGAGAGAGAGAGAGAGAGAGAGAGAGAGAGGTGAAGTAGTAAAGTTAGAGGAGAGGAGGTAATAAGGAAAGAAAGGAGGGATGAAGAGATTGGAAGATGACATGGAGAGAATGAGGAGGAGGAGGAGTAGAAAGAAAGAAGTCTAGAAAGAAGGAATGAAAGGATGCAGGGAGAGAATGAAAGGAAAAGAGAAGGTAAAAGGGGGAGAAAGGAGGAATATATGAAAGTATGAAGTTGGGTAAAGGAAGGATGGAGAGATAGAAAAAAAAGAGTGTGAAGTTGATGAAGAGAATGAGGGAAGTACAAGAGAAAAGGGGGAAAGAAAAGAGGGATGGTGATATGGGAAGAAGGGATGATGAGAAAAGGGGGGATAAGAAGATAAGGAGGAATGGAGCAAATGAGATTAGAAAAGAGGGGGAGGAAGATGGAGATTGAAAGAAGGAGGCAGAACGAGTATAGTTAGGGTTCAGGGAAATGGGGGAAAGGAATGATGGAGGGATGAATAAGGAAGAGAGAAACCAGAGGAGTGAAAGAAAAGAAGAGTAGGAGGAAGATGGAGATGGAGAGAAGGAGGTGTATGATATTAGGGGGAAATGAAGAATGAAGGGATAGAAAAGGAGTGATATAGAAGAAGAAAAGGGGGGAAGAAAGGTGAGGGAAAAGGAACAGAAGAGGAGGAGGAGAAGTTTGAAAATGGGGGAAATGAAGGATGGAGGAATAGAAAAAAAAGGGGTAGTAAAGTTGAGAAAAAGAATGAAGAAAAGAAAGATGAAGGGAAAATAGAAAGAAAGAGAGAGGAGAGAGAATGGGAAGTAAACAGAGAAGAAGGAGAAAGGGAAAAAAAGAGGTGATGGATTGAACAGAGTGGAGAGAAAGTAAAGAAAGTAGAGACACCAAAAAAAAAAAAAAGAACGAGGGAGGGAGGGAGGGAGGAGGAGGAGGAAGGAGGGAAGGAGGGGCGGGGACGGAGGTAGAGAACCCCATTAGCGGAGGAGAAATGAGGAAAAAAACAAACAAGAAAATGTGAGGGTAACACGTCACCCCCCCCCCCCCCCCCCCCTCCTCTCTGCCCCCCCCCCCCCAGAAGAATAAGAGGAAGCAATAATCTGTGTGTGTGTGTGTGTGTGTGTGTGTGTGTGTGTGTGTGTGTGTGTGTGTGTGTGTGTGAGAGAGGAGACAGGAGCGATAGCGCGGGGGGAGGTCACGGCGAGGTGAGAGAGGGGGAGCGAGACGGAGAGAGGAGTTCAGCTGGAGGTGAAGAGAGAGACCTGCCGTGTGTGTGTGTGTGTGTTCGTTCTTGTCTGTGTGTGTGTGTGTGTGTGTGTGTGTGTGTGTGTTCGTGTTCGTTCTTGTCTGTGTGTGTGTGTGTGTGTGTGTGTGAGCGTCTGTGTGTGTGTGTGTGTTCCCATGTGTGTTTATGTGTGTCTCTCTGTGTGTGTGTTTGTGTCTTCTCTTGTGTGTTTGTGTGTGTGTGTTCTTATACAGTATGTGTGTGTGTGTTCTCTTGTGCATCCGTGTGTGTGATCTTATATGTGTGTGTGTGTGTGTGTGTGTGTGTGTGTGTGTGTGTGTGTGTGTGTGTGTGTTCTCTCGTCAGTGTTCATATGTGTGTGTGTCTGTGTTCTTCTGTGTGTGTGTGTGTCTCTCTCGTCTGTGTGTGCGTGTGTGTTCTCTCGTCTGTGTGTGTGTGTTCTCTCGTGTGTGTGTGGGGTGAATCGGGGGTCAGGTGTGTGTGTGTGTGTGTGTGTGTGTGTGTGTGTGTGTGTGTGTGTGTGTGTGTGTGTGTGTGTGTGTGTGTGTGTGTGTGTGTGTGTGTTCTCCAGGAGAGAGGACCTGCTGGCTCGCGTGTGGCTCGTTTTTTTGGAAAGGCCCACGCTCTTCTTCTTCTTTTCTTTTTTTTTTTTTTTTTTTTCCATTTTCATCCGTCTTATCTGCGTCTCCTCCTCCTCCCTTCCTCCCTCCCTCCCTTCTTCCTCCCCGTCTTGTTGCACTTCTCCTACTGTTTTTATCCTCCGCTTCCTCCCTCCATCACGCCTCCATCCAAACTTACCTACTGACCTCAAGTTCACCCAAAAACTCTTTCTCCTCCTCCTCCTCCTCCTCTCATTTTTCTCCTCCTCCTCTTTTCCCTGACTTTTATTCTTTTCGTCTGAACCTCTACTCCCTTCTTCTTCTCTTCTCTCCTCCTTTTGTCTCTGTCTCCCCCTCTTTTCTCTTCTTCCCTAACATTTATTCCTCTTTCCTCTCTTACAGTTTTCATCCCCCTGTTCTGTCTTCTTTCTCCTCCTCTTCTCACTTTTTTCTCATCTCTTCTTCTTTTCTTTACCTGAGTCTCATCCTCTTCTCATTACCTTCCACTTCTTTTCCTCTCCTCTGTTCTCCTCATTCATGTCCATACTTCTCCTTTCTGTTCTTTCTCTTCACCTCTCCACTTCTCTTCCTCTTTTTCATCTCCTCTCCTCCATCTCTCCTTTTTTTGTTGTTGTTTTTCTTCTTCTATCCTCTTCTCTTACCTGTTGTCTCTCCTCTTCTACCTCTATTCCTTTTCTTTCTCCTCTTCTCTCTCTTTTTTGTTCTTTTTCTTCTTCACCTCCTCTTCTTCCCTCTTTATGTCTACCCTTGTCACCCCTTCTGTCGTTCTTTTTCTCCTCTTCTTCCTCTCTCTGTAGTCTCTCCTCTTCTTTCTTCCTTCTCACTTTCTTTTTCTCTTCTCCCTCTCTTCTTCTTATTCTTTCATCTCCTCTCCTCTGTCCCTCCTTTTTTTGTTTCATCTTTCTCTTCTTCTATTCTCTTCTCTCTTCTTCAACTCTCCTCCTTTCCTCCTTATCACTTTCTTTTTCTCTTCTCCCTCTCTTCTTCTTCTTCTTCTTTCATCTCCTCTCCTCCATCCCTCCTTTTTTTTGTTTCTTCTTTCTCTTCTTCTATTCTCTTCTCTCTTCTTCACCTCTCCTCTTCTTTCTCTCTCTGTGTAGTCTCTCCTCTTCTTTCCTCCTTCTCACTTTCTTTTTCTCTTCTCCCTCTCTTCTTCTTCTTCTTTCATCTCCTCTCCTCCATCCCTCCTTTTTTGTTTCTTCTTTCTCTTCTTCTATTCTCTTCTCTCTTCTTCAACTCTCCTCTTCTTTCTCTCTCTGTAGTCTCTCCTCTTCTGTCCTCCTTCTCACTTTCTGTTCTCCTCTCCTCTTATTCTTTCATCTCCCATCCTCCATCCCTCCTTTTTTCTTCTTTCTTTTCCTCTATATATATATATATATATATCTACCCTTCTCACTTCTCCTGCTGTGCTTTTTTCTTCCCTTCTTTCTCTTTCTCTTCTGTCCTCCTCTTAACCTCTTCTCTTGTACAGTATCCTATTTCCTCTCCTCCTTCATGTACACACTAATTTCTCCCTTTCTTTCTTCCTCTCTTTCTTTCACTCTCTCCTCCCCTCTTTCCTCCTCCCTAAAGCGAGAAGCTTTTTTTGTGAAGCATTTGTTTTCTGTTATCTCTGATACCGAAAGAACGAGAGAGGGGATAAAAAAAAGAAAGAGATGTACCGAGCCTGATTCCAGAGTAAAGACAGCGATCCGCCCTCAGATAACATGAAAATCTCACGGACCTCAGCCGCCAGCTTATCTACTGTGTGTGTGTGTGTGTGTGTGTGTGTGTGTGTGTGTGTGTGTGTGTGTGTGTGTGTGTGTGTGTGTGTGTGTGTGTGTGTGTGTGTGTGTGTGTGTGTGTGTGTGTGTGTAGCTGAATATTGTCTGCCTGCTGACTATATCTCTTTCTTTTCTTTTTTTTGCATGATTGTGTGTGTGTGTGTGTGTCTCAGTGTGTGTGTGTGTGTGTGTGTGAGAACGCAGCTTTTCAGGGTTACTTCCTCTAAACTGACAGCTACAGTATCTGTCAGCGCAAATGCTTCC
Source organism: Scomber japonicus (assembly GCF_027409825.1). Lineage (NCBI taxonomy): Eukaryota > Metazoa > Chordata > Actinopteri > Scombriformes > Scombridae > Scomber > Scomber japonicus. Next base: position 21,136,583 of record NC_070599.1, on the reverse strand, counting down.
CTCTTTATCTAGCACGCTCTCACCTTATATATACCACACACACGCACACACACACACCTGCACAACACCCCCCCCCCCACCCCCCCTCGACACAGCTTGTGTGTGTGTGTGTGTGTGTGTGTCGGACTATGATAATACACACAAACACACACTTTCTCATGAATCTGTACCTAATTAACTGACAGATTTGTTCACATAATCTCACAGCCGGATGATATTTGTGCTTTATGTAACTGTGTGTGTGTGTGTGTGTGTGTGTGTGTGTGTACCTGTTTACATATGCACATGCAGCTTGTTTTCATGCTGTGTGTGTGTGTGTGTGTGTGTGTGTTTGTACTTGTTTATATGGGAGGATTAGCAGGTCAAACCTCGGCCATGTAAGGGTGAAGTCAGGGACAAAGGAGAGAGTGAGATAGAGATAGAGAGAGAGAGAGAGAGAAGTGAAAGGGGCCAAAGAGGAGCAGAAGGAGGAAGGAGGAAGGAAAGGAGGAGAAGAAAACAAGAGATATGAGATAGTGGGAGTAGGTTGAAGGAGGGGAGGGGAGGGGAGGGAGGGAGGAGAGGAAGGAAGAGAGGAAAAGATCAGGAAGTCCAAAGCAAGGTAACTTTGAGGTGACTGTAGAACAACATCAAGCCTACTTTCTGATCCTCTCATTACATTTAAACCAGAGAAAATAAAGAAAAAGCTGCATTTTTATACACATGATGCACAAAATTAATATTATTTAGAATCACTTGTCGCATATAGACATTGTGTAGGAATACATTTTGCTACATAAATGTGACAGAAGTGATTTTTGTGAGTGTTTGCTTGAGAAAAATCAACATTTTCAGCCATTATTTATGATTTAAATGTCCATAGTTGCATCAAAAAGCATTAAAAAGCAACTCAAAGCAGATATAATATAGTATATAATGGCACTGTATGTTAAAATATTGGTTTAAACTGTTACTGTTTTATCTATTTTATCACTAAAGTTGAGTAAAAAGTCTTTAAAAGAAGTGAATTAGTTCTTGAGTGGAAGGAAAATCCATCCAGGTGTTGATGAGGATCCAGATGTTGTGAGTTCACCTCTTTAATTGAACCTATAAATTTTTGCTGAATCGTCGCTTCACATTCAGGTGCAGGTGCAGTTTGAGGTTAGGAAACGTTCATTCTTGTCTCGATCAAGATTTAACAAGTATTAGGACTTTTTTTTTTTTTTTTTTTTTTTTTAATAATCCAGCTGCAGCAGCGTTGACGTTACAGCTGCAACCTCTCCTGACCCCCTCGTGCTCCATCGCTCGCTGCCTACCGAGGTGTTTTTTTGTTGCCATCGGCGATCAGCGTGGCGATAACTTCCTCCCACGTAGCAAAATGAGCTACGACACACACACACACTAACACACACTAACACACACACACACACACACATAAGTTACACACACACCAGTCAAAAGTTTGGACACACCTTCCCGGTCACTTGAATGAGAAAGTGTGTCCAAACTTTTGACTGGAGCTGCAGATAAGTGGAGAGTTTAGAAGTGAAGTGTTGAGTGTTGAAGTCAGATAGACAAATGTTTAAATTTGGGTTTTTAGACGAGGAAAATGAGTGACATCACATAATTTAGGGGTTTTAATCTGATACCAACAGATAGCAGGGTCAGAATCACCAATATTGGATATTTTTTATTATTAAAATCACTTAAAAGGCTCTGGAACAGCCTGAAACTACATCTAAAGACTCATTTGTATTATTTTATACTTATATGTTTATACTTATAATAGTATTTAATCTGTTTTTATTCATTATCTGATTTTGGGTGGGGGGTTAAATGGGTTCTTTAACTTTAATTTTGCTCCTTTTATGTCTTTTTTTAATGCTTTTTAAAGTGCTATATAAATAAAATGCACTTTAAACTTAAAATATCATCATATAGGGGAAGTTATATATGTTCATTACCACTGTCTGCTATTCTCATTTAATTATATATACACTCACTATCATATGTCCACTATATCAGATCTAATCTCAATCTAATGCATTTATGAAGCTTTTATATTTTAATTTTAGTCGACACTGTCAGAAAGCTGATTATTTATCTCTCCATGTTTATTATTAAGGTTGTAGCAGGTGGACTGTGTTAGATAGAAAGGTGTTTCTAATATTTTGTCCACCCCATTTACATACTGTACAGTACATGAGATGTTCCAGTTTAGACCTTTAAGATTTTGACTCAGGAGAGTTTTTTCCTCATTTTTAAATATTTAACATTTAACTGAATACATATTTTGCTGTTTTTAATTCTTTTAAATATATATATAGTAACTAAATCATGAGGTGGGCTTATTTGGAGCACACATGGGCTTAAATGGAGTCACAGTACCAATTAAACCCTCTTTAT